>NC_057808.1:34850465-34905653 GCF_018294505.1 Triticum aestivum | reverse complement strand
GATGTAATTTACGTGTGCATGGCTTCATCATAGAGAGGTGATGTGTATGGCAGAGGCCACCAATGATGGGGTGCGAGAGAGAAAATGCCCGTAGAGAGGGAAGAGAAGGTGTGTGCGCGTGAGAGGAGTCGACATCGAGAGAACGTGTTTGTTCGAGGACACCGAGGAAGACTACTATATATCGATGGTGCATGTAGGCGGGAATTAAACAAAGGGATGGTCTTATTGGTTTCGGGGATATAGGGGAAGAGTGAGAGGCGGGGGGGTAGCTAGAAGGAGATTGTTAAGTGTGAGTGTGTGTTTTACCCATCCAGGTGGAAGTTATGTGCACAAAAGAGGAGAACAATTCGATGTGGCGTTAGGATTGAGGGTAATTAAACGTATGGAGACATAGAGAGCTTGAACGTGCATGTGTGAGAGGTATACATGTATACGTGGGATGTGTGTGTGTGTGTGCGCGCGTGCATGATCGAGATAAAAGAAAGAAGACATAAGTCATAAGATCAACGACATGGGAGAGACGGATCGGTATGACAATATGCATGCATGTGAGAATGCAGGGAAGAAGGCCCGACAATTGAGCATGTGTTTTTGTCTTTAAGAGATAGTGGCGTGGGCTGGAACATGCATCTATGGCGAGCAGAGGGAGTGAGGCGCAACGATTGTGCAAAAGAGACCAACCTATAAATGCATATGTATGGAGAGACATATATAGTGTCGGTGATAGGAAGCAAGACTCCGTGCGAGAAAGAAATGTTGACGGAGAAACTACAGATAGATACAGAGATGGAGATGCTAGCTAGAGGGACATCCGCTAGTTTGGGTATTGGAGATGACCGTCGGGTGGTTCAAAGGGTGAAGTTATATATGTGTGTGAGAGGGCACTTGACTGCATGTAGAGAGAAACATATGTAGTGTGCGTGATAGGAATCAAGAGTGAGGGCGAGAAACAAGGTTGATGGAGAAACAGATAAATAGAAAGATAAAGATGCTAGCTAGTGTGCGTTAGAGATAGGAGTCGAGTGGATCAGAAGGCTGGGTTATGTGTGTGGGTGTGAGGGAGATAGAGAGAGGGTGCATGTGAGTCACATACAAACAGATATCAGAGAGAAATGAGATCCAGAGAGACGGAGTTTTGTGTCTGCGAGAGAGAAAGATATTTCACAACAAGAGTGATAGCTAGAGAGACATACGAGGGAACGCAAGATATCTCTAGGGAGAGAGGGTGTGTGTGAGCGACATACAAGAGAACAATGGAGAAATATGAGACCCTGGGAGACAGAGTTTGTGTTTGTGTGTGAGAAAGAGATATTGAAGAGGAAGAGTCGTAGGTTCTCATATCTAAGGAGTGAAAGACATCTCTGTATGAGGGGTGTCCGAGTGGCACACATGGGAATAGTAGAGAGAAATGAGACCCCGGGAGACAAAGTTTCGTGTTTGTGTGAGAGAAAGAGATTCCACATGGAGAATCATAGTTAGAGACACATAGTAGGGAGCGAGATATACTTAGAGAGAGATAGAGTGATGAAGGTCGAGGGAGAGAGTACCGTCAATGTGTTACGAAGATAAAAGATCATTGTCGACATACAGGTAGCACGAGAGATACCTGAGAGACGATGAACGCGTATAGGTCCAGAGAGATAGTCCTATATAAGCATGAGTGATAGCTATATGATACGAATATCTGGATTAAAGGGGATTCAAATATTTAAAATGGAGATCACGACATCGATAATATCATAACGCAAATTGGTGTATCAAACATGCATATTCATTTGAATTTGGGCACACGTGTAATGTTATATAGTTTATCAATATAGGTGATCCATAGATTCTTCAATTACAAACAATGCATGGTTTGTATACAATTAATGTCTAAACGGGATTACACTATATGTTGCGTGTGTGAAACACATTATACATGTTTGAGAAGTAAAAAAAACCGCATGAAACACACATTAATTGGAGACAGTTAGCAAGGAATGCATACATTGGATTTCAACATAAAGTGGTTTCAAATATTTGAAAATCCAAATTGATGGATACAACCTTATGAATCTGAGATCATGCCATTTGTAAACCATATATATGTATAAATGGTGTGGTGCTTTTGAAAGTATATATAAAAAACGATGTATATAGAATGTAATTCCAATTGAAAATGGATCCCGCCCGGAAAAAAATAGAATACAAACGGGATTCGAATTGAGTTGGCACGGTAAACGTGCACTCTGCAAAATTTGAACAAAGCGGGGAAAGTCGCAGTAACCGCCCGAAATCAAAATCTGCGAGATGGAAATCACTACTGCCTATCCCTACCACGCAAAGCCTATCTGCTGGATTTCTATAGGTTTCGATAGGGGTAGGTTTGTAATTTCACCCAAACGTGACGTAACCGCCTCTCACCCGGATTCATACACGGTGGGTGCCAAAACACAGTGTGTCCTCGGCCGAAATTGACTCCCTCCCCGATTCATATTCATACACGGTGGGCGCCAAAAACAAACTCTCGTCGGCAAATATTCGGTGTATGCGAGATTACCATCCTATCCCCAACCGACTAATGTTGCTGTGATGTAGTAGAAATTTGAAACGGGGGCTAAGTTTGTAAATTTCCTCGCATTTGACACAAGCGCGCCCTGAATACATGGTTCCCCCCTTCCTCTCTACCTCCCTTTTCCCCATTCGTACTCCGTGGGCGCCAAAACACCCACTCCACCCCACCCTCCTCCGTCCGCCGCCGTCCGCCACCCCATCCACCGCCGTCCTCCTCCACCATGCCGGAGCTGATACCCCGACGCCGCCGTCCATTACAAGAGATCGACCTCTCTCATCCATGGCTTCAGACCGGGATCCTTGCATCCCGTCCTCTCGCTTCATCCCCGCCGTCGTCCACCTTGTCGGCGCCGCTCCTACGACCGTCTCGTCCACCGCACTCCGCCGCCACCGTCTACCCTCCTAGATCTGCTTCCACGCCGCCGACAGCCATCGCTACCGCAGCACCGTCAAATTCTCAGCAGATGCGTACACGGCGCCGCAACAGAGGCGGTACTCTTTCGTATCTGCTCAACTTATTTATTGCAGCAAGAAAATAGATCGCCATTGCTTTACTCTAATTTCTTGTCTTGGTTGGGAAGTTGCCTTTGTCCGGTTTGCACCTTCAGATCCGCCATGGCACGCTCAACACTATACTCCCAATGCTTATGGTTTTCCCCTTTTATATTCCACACTAGTTAAATCACAGTAGTCTAAATTTCAAAATTGGGTCAGTCAATTTTTCAGAGCTCGCCGGAGTTCGCCGGTGCGATTGAAGGGGCTCGGGTGGTTCTGGGGCCTCGCCGAACGAAGAAGACTCGACGCGGGTGGGGGTTGGGGCGGGGGTGGGGTGGGGGTGGCGGAGGAACACATGCGGTGGGGGCCGGTGGTCCGGTCGGCGGCCCGTGCGGTGTTCTGTATGGGAAGAATCAGAGACGAGGAAGAAGAAGGGTTAGGAGACGTAGGATCTTCATCCAACCGCCTGAAATGGTCGAGAGACAGCTGGGAGTTGCATTCTTAATGCGCCCTGGTTCATCATGTGTGTGCACTGCGCAACCAACATTTTATTATCCAAAATCTGCTTGCTCTTCTTTACCATGTTCCTCTTCCGTTCTTTTTTAATATGTACTCTCTCCGTTCCTAAATACAAGTCTTTGTATAGATTCCACCATGGACTACATATGGAGCAAAATGAGTGAATCTACAATCTAAAATGTATCTGGATACATCTGTATGTGATCCATAGTGGAAATCTCTACCAAGACTTATATTTTGGAACAGAGGGAGTATGATAGTAGTACAGTATGTTCCTTGTACTGAAGATGAGTAGGGACATTTGCAGTGTAGAGGTCTATACAGTCGGTTGTGATGGACACTTCGAGCCTCTTTGATTCGTAGGATCTTGTAAACATAGGAATAGGATTTGTAGTGGCCTGCCCACTTGAATCCTATAAGAATAGCAAGGAAATGCGGGGAGTTGTGTCGCCTTTGAGAGTTACACTGATATTAACAGTACCGCACCTTCACTTGAAGAGAGCTGGTATCCGAAGCCTTTCTAGCCGTAACGGCAATACTAGCACATATATTCCAGCAAGTTCCACTTTGCTGATTTTACTCTGATGCTTAAGGTTTTCCCATTATATCTACACTATGATCTGTGTAGCTGCTTTGTGTCGCACTAGCAGCAGTCCACTCTTGAAGCTAAACACTGCAATGACTTACAAAATTGGCACCAAGGCATTGAGTGCCATTCTGGATGCAATGAAACTCATACGCTCCCCACTTGTTGATTCTTGTTCAGAATATGATCCTAATGACTATTCTAACCTCGAGGAGTCAAAGGCAGATGGCCTGTCCCATTCACCCATCAAGGTGCCTGTTCTAATTTGGCAATGTTTTATTGATTGCGGGTATCTTGCATATGTTGTCTTGCATTTCTTCTACTTTGTTGCACCGCCATCTGCTTAGTTTACTCATCATATATGTCGAGATGCCATGCCCATCCATTATCAATACATATTCCATCTGTCATCATACCATGTTTTTCCACTCAAATGCTGTTCTTGTGCATCAGACATCAAAAAGGAAGAGTGTGATTGCCGAACCTGAAGGAGCACCAGCAAAGTCCTTGAAAAACGTGGTGGTGCCAGAGAAATTAGACAGCACCCCACTTATATTGGTTGTACAACCAGTGACACAAAACGTAGGACCGACTCCAGCAGACTATACCCATACTTCACTGGCCACACCACTAGCCCCACCACACAGGACCTGCGCTCCAACAAAAGGTATACCGATTTCATTTGCCATAGCACCAACTGTACCACAGAAAAATCCCACTCTAGCAAAAAGTACAGCAAGTCCACCGGCCGAAGACCTATCCCAACTGCAGAGACGGCCAATTCCTGCAGATTGGAACCCCATTCCATTTATTCCCAGTTTAAAAGACAATGCTTTGAATGTTGTTAGGGACTACGTGCATATATTCCCATCATGGGAAGATTATTGTGAAGACAAACACCATTTTCACATCTTCCTGTCCAACTTACGTGTAAGTGCTATTATTCATGGTTATTATTTTCCTGTTTTCTGCTGATTGAACACATCAACGATTTACATTACATTGTTGTAACTAGGCGAGGGTCAATCTGGATAGTCATGACGAGCAAAGCTTGTTTGTGCTTTTCAAGGAAGCATTGCAGCAGTATCGGTGCTACCTGAGGAAATCACACTTTGATGGCAAGTCTATAAACGAATTTCTGGGGAAGTCTCCTATGCTAAATTTAGAAGACATTGAATGGAAAAACCTTGTTATGCACTGGTCTCGTTCCCAGGATGAGGTACTGTCTATGAAATCACATGACAATTTGAACTTCTACTTTTCCGCATGTGCCTTATGGATCTTTTTTGCAGGAAATCTGCTCGAAGAAGAATTCCGGTTTGACAAGAACGACAGGATATCACAAATATGCTGCCCGCTGCTTTGCTCTTGTTAGTAACTGTTGTCCTGTATCACTGTACTTGCATACATACCTGGTTCATTATGTGACAGCAGTATGCATGATAGCTTGCTTATCAATTGTTCACTCCAAATTATCCGATCCGTATGAATGGTTACATTAGTGTAGAATATATCCAATGCCAATGTTTTTTTAGCTCTGCATTGTTCTTGTAAGTGCATGATGTCCTTTATCAGTGTACTTATAATGACAGGTAGTTGTTCATGTACCATCACTCTGCAGCTTATTTTCCTTTGCCCTCCATTTTCTACACATCAGATCTATATTTACTCTTACCATAAGGTTGGTACTGAGAAGTTTAGCTGTGCATTGCTCTTGGCTGTACCTTTTGCCTGTATCGCTGCACTTACATTTATAGCTACTTGGTTATGCAGCATCACTCTTCATCTTATCTGAAATATTATCCATTTTTCATATATTATCACATCTACATTTACTCTTAACAAAATGTAGAATAAAGGAAATGCTTTTGAAGAAGATTCTGTGGTAAACTTCTTGAATTGCCCCCCCCCCATTAGCATGGACAAGGCCTTTATAGAGCATGTCTTCACCAATAATGTAAGTTTGTCCATCTCAAGCCTTCAAACTTTATTGCATATATTTGGTTAGGCATGACTGCAACAGCTGTTTATTTTTGGTGTTTGCATCAAATTGCTTGTTTAAAGTTTATTATGTAGTTCATAAACAAAAGTTTGTCCTTTCTCAATTTAAGTTTTCAGTTGTACAACCAAGTTCCTTCTTCATACCATGTAAATTAAACTATACAGAGCAAGTGATCTTCTTTTGCACTGTATGTATGCTTCTGTTCTTCATCCGTAATCCAGTGGTGTGGTGAACCTACCCACTACAGCACAATGTCATATTCTGCAATGTCTTAACTATGAACAATGTCATATCATTCTACTATTATTTAAACCGTCTCTTTATTTGCCAATCTGAAATGGTATAAATTGACAGCACACTAACCATTGATACTTATGAGTTCTTGATCTGTAATCCAGTGGTGTCGTGAAGCTGCCAACTCCTTCACAATGTGATTTCCTGCCATGTCTTGACCTGAACAATATCATATTGTGTTAATGCAATTTTAAACTGTGTCACTTTATTCGTCAGTAAGAAATGTGATGAATTGTCAGCACTGATACTTTTATGTGCAAAACCTATCATCTGTCTGCTTGTTTATCTTTCAGAGTGAGGAAGATATAAGTGTTGAACAAGCGCAGTCTCATCATCTTGCTCAGCTGCTTGCGCTGCAGCTCCCCATTAGGGCTAACCTTTCTTGAACTCTATTGAAGTGCTGTCGGTTTTGTATATTATTTTGTCGGCGTGTTTATTTGCACTGGTGGCGATCTTTGATGCCCAGTGTATGTAATCTGCTGTCTGCTTGTGCTTTATTATCATAGTGGCGAACTTTGATGCCCAGTGGATGTAATATGCCGTAATTTCTTTATTGTATAGTCTAGGTTTTTTCTTATTCACGATGCTGCAGTTATTTTACTGTATATATATCCTGTCTTCACAGTAAACCGGCCAAACCGTAAAATTACGGTACATAATCGGGCCGTCATGCAATCACGATGTAGGTTGGGCCTGAAACGTGACGAACAGCTCACGGGTCGGCAGCAGCCCGAAATGAACCCCGGCCCATGATTGTGCGAATCAAATCACGGGCTTTTAACAGGCCAAAATTGTCTCGGTCCTTGTTCGGCCCAATCAGATATCGGCTGCGAGCAGGCCGGATGCAAACCGGGCCGTAGTTAGGCCCAACTATATGACGGGCTTTTAACAGGCCGAAATTAATATAGGGCCGAAATGTTAAACGAGCCTTTAACAGGCCAAAACTAATATCAGGCCGAATTACTAAGTGGGCCTTTAGCAAGTGGGCCCAAAAGTATAGTGTCCAGTTGACGGGCCGAATTTGATATGGGCCATAATTGAGCCCAAAGCCTCTTAAAGGGCCGGACCTGATCAGGGCCGTAATTTGGCCCAGAACGTGGTAGGCTTTTAACGGGCCGGATCTCATATGGGCCACTATTAGGCCCGGAGCATGGTAGGCCATTAATGGACCGGATCAAATATGGGCCGGCATTTGGCCCAAAACATGGCAGCTAGTTAATGGGCCGGCCTACTAGGGTCCTCAAAATCTTGTGGGCCTACAGCTGGGCCGACCCATTAATGTCGGTGAAATCTCGTGGGCCTTTAGCTGGGCCGGCCCATTATGATCCGCAAGAATCTTGTGGGCCTTTACCTAGGCCGGCCCATTATGGCACACAAAAATCTTGTGGGCCTTTACCTGTGCCGGCCCATTATGGCCCGCAAAATCTTGCGGGCCTTTAGCTGGGCCAGCCCATTATGGTCCGCAAAATCTCGTGGGCCTTTAGCTGGGCCGGCCCATTATGGTCCGCAAAATCTTGTGGGCCTTCAGTTGGGCCGGCACATTTAAACTTGATGGGCCGGTCCACGTGTCAACATATCATAGGCGCGTCTCGCCCATTGGATGAGTGACACCTGTGCCAACGCGGACCTGACACGTGTCTCCTCCAGCCAATGATGATTTTACACGTGGAAAATCCCCATTGGTCGGGACTGTTAACGGGTTATCGGATCCAAAACCCGACTCGATAGCTTAACGGCGTTCCGTTACGGTGGATGCCACGTGTCGGTCACCCTTGACGAAAGTACTTCTGTGACGCGTGATTTATCGTCATGGAAGTGGACACTTCCGTGATGATAATTTTGGTATTGTCATGGAACACTTCTACGACAGCACAGGTATGACTATCTTGATTCTGTCATAAATTTGTCATGGATGTACATGCATGACAAAAAACGAGACCTACTGTGACAAACACGTATCATCACGGAAGTGTATTTTTTTGTAGTGGTGGCTGCACTGCACTCGAGTACCATCGTCTTCAGGCGATCAATGGGTTGAGTACCTTCCACATTACCTCCATGACTCTCCAGACTATTTATGTGTGTTGCTGGTGCGGCAGGAAGACATCACAAGATGTGTACCACGGTATGGTCATCTAGGACACACCTGCACTTGAGAGATTACTTGTAGTTGATCAAGAAGGTCCAACAAGAATCAATGTCATTTCTGCACCGAAATTGACAGTGGTGGGCTACTCGTCTGACAAATACTCCGAACTTGGTATTGGATCCACACCCGTTCAGGTACAACAGCCGCCTTCTACCTCTGCTTCTACAAATTAACATTATTTCTAATTTTGAAGATGTTTGTTCGTCTGTCATTCAGAAAATGATTCCGACAAGCTTGACCCCAAAACTGCGCACAGTGAAGGTCTTGGCACTAGAATCTATTGGGCCCGACCTGGAGCAAGTTGTCAGTTTCGTGAGATGCTTTTCGTGCCTAGAGAAGCTATATATCGAGGTGATGTTCCTTTCCTGTTAAGTGTTAACCATAAGGGAGTTCAATTTGTGACACCTTTTTCCAATTTTACAATGACAATGTACTACGATTTCTGAAGGTTCTTTTGGAGGATTTCAGTACATACATGTCCCCCCCCCCATATTGGTTGCTTGATCCATATGGTTACAATCAATAAGCATTTCTCCTTTGGATTCATCTGTACTAGTTTTCTTAGGGAACTTTTCATCCACTCCAACCTCTTGTGAAGAAGGCTACATTTTTCTAGAATGTAATCAAATGCAAGATGGCATGTTAGTGCATTTTACAAATCCTACAAACCAAATAGCTAGGCCTGTAGTAATGTTCAAAACTGCATGTAGGCACTAACACGTTCTTTTTCGGATAAGATTAGGCCCAGCGGTGGATAATGTGATACAATATAACAATCACGTCGAATGCCTAGATGTGCATCTCTCTGAAATTACTTTGAACTCCTACCGATGGACCTTACCGGAGATAATATTCGCCAGGTTCTTTGTTCTCAGAGCAAGGGTGCTGAAGGAAATGAGGTTTGCCCTACATTTATTTCGCAAAAATAAATGGTTTGTTGATCAGTGCCGGCGCCTGCGACAGAATGGAGTAGGCTCCAAAAATGCTGAATTTCATTTTGGAACTTCAGATGACGGAGTAATCGGAAGTCATCGCGTCAACCCCATACATGACTTCTCAATGGCTGGCCCCTTTGCAAAAAATATGAGGTTTCGAAGCCAGAATTAGAAGCGGTGATATTAGTTTGATCCTCTCTGATATCCATGTTCAGCGGATCAGCGCGAGCGTTTGTAGCTGATGAGCTGAATTTCATTTCTAATATCAGTTTGAACCTTGTAATCTTTGAATTTGAGCCATATAACTCTGGAATTTGAACCTTGTAACATTTCGAGCTTTTGTGGTACAATCGTTGAAATGGCATCGTATGAGACTCGTATATTGCTAGCACTATTTTGACCTTAATATGCAATGGTCTTAGATTTTATCAACCATTCTCGAATCAGTTTACCTTGTCGATCTCACAGCACACGATCTGTATAGCTAACTCGACTACGATCTTCGACATTATTGCACACTGTTGGTTTCTTCCACCGTGTGCACTGTACAGCGCAGAATTAATTATCGCACTCGAGTGTCCATCATCACCCTTCTGTGTAACTTTGACCTCATCACCCAAGGGTAAACTTATGACCGAAGTTATTCCACACACTTCGTTTTTACAAAGCTTTTTGCCAATAAACGCCCACGATTTGTCCCTCTTCTAGCTGACGCGTGGCCAAACTAGCTGGGCGGGAAGCTTGCACGGTAAACAACACGGTAGCGCGGGAACAGGCTCACCGATGATACATTTGGCGCCTCTTCGAGCCCACGCGTGCGGTCCGGTGTTGTCAAGCGTGCACTGGAATCCTCCGCTATGAACGCAGTGACAAGACATGATGATTACAGGCCGGCCGGCCCCCATTTATCACAGCGGCCATTTAACCTACCCTTGTGTCTCTTCAACCTTTCAATTGCGCCCCACCATTGCAAGAAGCACACCCACCATGAGAAATTCTTAGAGGGTATCCTGCGCGGCTCCAGCACTCCGAGTGGCTGCCGACGACGAGCAGCAGTTCACCATGTGTGCCGTGGTGGACACCCACAGAAGGTTCATGGACCTCTCGGTGGTGTACACCAACAACCTGGTCTGGGCGGAGCACTCCATCCACATCATGGAGTTGTTGCTTGCTGAGGAGAAGTACAAGGTGGTTGGATTCGACCTCGAGTACACCCGCGCTCGTGCCGGGTCTCGTCCCAAGGTCACCGTCGCCCAGATGTGCGTTTCGCCAGGTTTGTCAACAGCCCCCACTACATGTTTGCTATGGTGGACATCACCAACGATGTAAAGGCGCTCGAGAATTCGGGCATCGCCTGCCAGAATCTTGTCGACATCTAGGGCCAATACAAGATCAGGGGCAGCAAGGAGCATGAGAAGGACTCACTGGTTCACCTTGCCGAGGGCATCATCGACCCCTACTACAGAGACATGAAGGATTCGTTCAACAAAGACAAGCGTGCCTGGCACTCGGCCTGGATGGAGAAACTCAACAAAGCTCACGTCGTGTACGCGGCCAAGGAGGCGTACACTGATAACCCACAAGTATAGGGGATCGCAACAGTTTTCGAGGGTAGAGTATTCAACCCAAATTTATTGATTCAACACAAGGGGAGCCAAAGAATATTCTCAAGTATTAGCAGTTGAGTTGTCAATTCAACCACACCTGGATAACTTAATATCTGTAGCAAAGTATTTAGTAGCAAAGTAGTATGATAGTAACGGTAACGGTGACAAAGGTAATAGTAGCAGTTTTGTAGTAATTGTAACTGTGGCAACGGAAAAGTAACTAAGCAAAGAGCAATATGTGAAAAGCTCATAGGCATTGGATCAGTGATGGAGAATTATGTCGGATGCGATTCCTCATGCAATAGTTATAACCTAGGGTGACACAGAACTAGCTCCAGTTCATCAATGTAATGTAGGCATATATTCCAAATATAGTCATACATGCTTATGGAAAAGAACTTGCATGACATCTTTTGTCCTACCCTCCCATGGCAGCGGGGTCCTATTGGAAACGAAGGGATATTAAGGCCTCCTTTTAATAGAGTAGCGGACCAAAGCATTAACACTTAGTGAATACATGAACTCCTCAAACTACGGTCATCACCGGGAGTGGTCCCGATTATTGTCACTTCGGGGTTGCCGGATCATAACACATAGTAGGTGACTATTGACTTGCAAGATAGGATCAAGAACTCACATATATTCATGAAAACATAATAGGTTCAGATCTGAAATCATGGACTCGGGCCCTAGTGACAAGCATTAAGCATAGCAAAGTCATAGCAACATCAATCTCAGAACATAGTGGATACTAGGGATCAAACCCTAACAAAACTAATGCGATTACATGGTAAATCTCATCCAACCCATCACCGTCCAGCAAGCCTACGATGGAATTACTCACGCACGGCGGTAAGCATCATGAAATTGGTGATGGAGGAAGGTTGATGATGACGACGGCGACGGATTCCCCTCTCTGGAGCCCCGAACGGACTCCAGATCAGCCCTCCCGAAAGAGATTAGGGCTTGGCTGCGGCTCCGTATCGTAAAACGCGATGAATCCTTCTCTCTGATTTTTTTCTCCCCGAACGTGAATATATAGAGTTGGAGTTGAGGTCGGTGGAGCACCAGGGGACCCACGAGGCAGGGGGCGCGCCTAGGGAGTAGGCGCGCCCCCCACCCTCGTGGATAGGGCGTGGGCCCCTGGCTTGATTCTTTCGCCAATATTTTTTATTAATTCCAAAAATATTCTCCGTGAAGTTTCAGGTCATTCCGAGAACTTCTATTTCTGCACAAAAATAACACCATGGCAATTCTGCTGAAAACAGCATCAGTCCGGGTTAGTTCCATTCAAATCATGCAAGTTAGAGTCCAAAACAAGGGCAAAAGTGTTTGGAAAAGTAGATACGATGGAGACGTATCAACTCCCCCAAGCTTAAACCTTTGCTTGTCCTCAAGCAATTCAGTTGATAAACTGAAAGTGATAAAGAAAAACTTTTACAAACTCTGTTTGCTCTTGTTGTTGCAAATATGTAAAGCTAGCATTCAAGTTTTCAGCAAAGATTATGAACTAACCATATTCACAATAACATTTAGGTCTCATATTTACTCATATCAATGGCATTATCAACTAGCGAGCAATAATAATAAATCTCGGATGACAACACTTTCTCAAAACAATCATGATATGACATAACAAGATGGTATCTCGCTAGCCCTTTCTGAGACCGCAAAACATAAATGCAGAGCACCTCTAAAGATGAAGGACTGACACAAACATTGTAATTCATGGTAAAAGAGATCCAGTCATACTCAATATAAATTAATAGTAATGGATGCAAATGACAGCGGTGCTCTCCAACTGGTGTTTTTTAATAAGAGGGTGAAGACTCAACATAAAAGTAAATAGATAGGCCCTTCACAGAGGGAAGCAGGGATTTGTAGAGGTGCCAGAGCTCGATTTTAAAGCAGAGATGAATAATATTTTGAGCGGCATACTTTCATTGTCAACATAACAACCGAGAGATCTCGATATCTTCCATGCTACACACATTATAGGCGATTCCCAAATAGAATGGTAAAGTTTATACTCCCCCACCACCAACAAGCATCAATCCATGGCTTGCCTGTAACAACGGGTGCCTCCAACTAACTACAGTCCTGGGGGAGTTTTCTTTGCAATTATTTTGATTTGATTTGAGCATGGGACTAGGCATCCCGGTGACCATCCATTTTCTCGTGAGTGAGGAGCGGAGTCCACTCCTCTTGAGAATAACCCGCCTAGCATGGAAGGTACAGATAGCCCTAGTTGATACATGAGCTATTCGAGCATACAAAACAGAATTTCATTTGAAGGTTTAGAGTTTGGCACATACAAATTTACTTGGAACAGCAGGTAGATACCGCATATAGGAAGGTACGGTGGACTCATATGGAATAACTTTGGGGTTTATGGAAGTGGATGCACAAGCAGTATTCCCGCTTAGTACAAGTGAAGGCTAGAAAAAGACTGGGAAGCGACCAACTAGAGAGCGACAACAGTCATGAACATGCATTAAAATTAATAAGCATTGAGTGCAAGCATGAGTAGGATATAATCCACCATGAACATAAATATCGTGGAGGCTATGTTGATTTTGTTTCAACTACATGCGTGAACATGTACCAAGTCAAGTCACTCGAATCGTTCAAAGGAGGATACCACCCTATCATACCACATCACAACCATTTTAATAGCATGTTGGCACGCAAGGTAAACCATTATAAACTCCTAGCAAATTAAGCATGGCATAAGCAACTATAATCTATAATTGTCATTGCAAACATGTTTCATTCATAATAGGCTGAATCAGGAATGATGAACTAATCATATTTACAAAAACAAGAGAGGTCGAGTTCATACCAGCTTCTCTCATCTCAATCAGTCCATCATATATCGTCATTATTGCCTTTCACTTGCACGACCGAACAGTGTGATAATAATAATAATAATAATAATAATAGTGCACGTGCATTGGACTAAGCTGATATCTGTGAGCATTTAATACAAAGGAGAAGACAAGGTAACATGTGCTCTTGGTTAAATCAACAATAATGCATATAAGAGCCACTTCAACATTTTAATCATGGTCTTCTCCTCTCGACCCCCAAAGAAAAGAAAAGAAATAAAACTATTTGCACGGGAAAGCTCCCAACAAGCACAAGAAGAACAATAAATCTTTTTGGGTTTCTTTTAATTATTACTACTACATGCATGGAAAGTAAACTAGCTAGAAGCTACAACTAATTTTTTTGGTTTTTCTTAAGGTTTTTCAAACACACAAGAAGAAGGCTAGAAAAAGGAAATAAACTAGCATGGATAATACGGTGAAAAAGTATGAGCACCGACAACTAGAATGAGTGTGTGAACATGAATGTAATGTCGGTGAGAAATACGTACTCCCCCAAGCTTAGGCTTTTGGCCTAACTTGGTCTAGGGCCACGGCTGCCCTGGCGGATATCCAAAGTTGTAGCCGGGGTTGTACTGAGAAGGATCCTCGGGGTGCCACTGGTTGGCGATCTCCTCCGGATCCCACTGGTAAATAGACTAACGGTGAGGATCAAGTTGTGGCTCCGGCTCTGGCTCTGGAGCTGGTGTGAGGTTCCGGTAGGCATGAATGGCCTTCGGCAGAACAAGATACTTGCCTGAAGATAACTTGAACAAAGAAGCAGCAGGCAAAGCAATAGTCTCAGAGTAATTTTTATCAAATATCAGTCTATAGTTAAGTATCTTTTTCTTATTCTTAACAATAAAATCAT
Organism: Triticum aestivum; assembly: GCF_018294505.1. Classification (NCBI taxonomy): domain Eukaryota; kingdom Viridiplantae; phylum Streptophyta; class Magnoliopsida; order Poales; family Poaceae; genus Triticum; species Triticum aestivum. The sequence continues at coordinate 34,890,772 of NC_057808.1, read as the reverse complement.
GTGCTACCACTACAAAAAAATACACTTCCGTGATGATACGTGTTTGTCACAGTAGGTCGCATTTTCTGTCATGCATGTACATCCATGACGATTTTATGACAGAATCAAGATAGTCATACCTGTGTTGTCGTAGAAGTGTTCCATGACATTACCAAAATTATCATCACGGAAGTGTCCACTTCCATGACGATAAATCCCGCGTCACAGAAGTGCTTTCGTCAAGGGTGACCGACACGTGGCATCCACCGTAACGGAACGCCGTTAAGCTATCGGGTCAGGTTTTGGATCCGATAACCCGTTAACAGCCCCGACCAAAGGGGATTTTCCACTCGTAAAATCATCATTCGCTGGAGGAAACACGTGTCAGCTCATCGTTGGGACAGATGTCATCCACTCATTGGACAGAAGGCGCCTATGATACGTCGACACGTGGCACGGCCCAACAGAGGCCCGTTCCTGTGAAAAGGCCGGCCCGTTTGACTTGGTCAAAAGGTGGCGGGCCGGCCCATGTAAAGCCTGTTAACGGCCTGTTCGCATATAGCCCATTTACAGCCCGCTAACCCAAGGCCCGTTACGCCCTATCCGAATTAGGCCCAGTAGCGTCATCTGGGCCACCCAATATGATTCCAGCCCGTTTTCACTTCTGGCCCATGTATGGCCGATGATGTCTTTCGGCCCATATGAGGCCCTATGTAACTCTTGGCCTATTAACGGCCCGTGGTGAAACTGGCCCGTAATGAACAGTGTATCACTTTACACCCATTAACGGCCTGTGGTGAAACTGGCCCGTAATGAACAGTGTATCACTTTATACCCATTAACGGCCCGTTATTCCGTTGGGCTGTTTCCAGCCCATGTTATCTTTCAGCCTTCTCAGAGCCCATTTATTCTTGGGCTCATTTCCAGCATTCATTTACTTACGGCCCGTTACTGTCATTTTCTGCTTGTGGGCCAAATTCAGCCCGTGGTTACAGTCGGCCCGTTTGTGGTCCATTAATACGTTGGGCCGTTTTCATAGCGTCATCAAATACGGCCTATTAACGATGGCCCGTTATGGTCGGCCCATGAACGGACGATTCCAACTCTAGCCTGTTTATGGCCATAATGCGGCCAGTTATTGGCCCATGTTTGGCCAATCGATCATGCTGCCCGTATAAGGCCCATTGATGATACGGCCTGTAGAAGGCCCATTGTTTCTACGGACCGTAGAAGGCCCATTGTTTCTACAGCCCGTAGAAGGCCCACTGTTTCTATGGCCCGTAGAAGGCCAACTGTTTCTACGGCCCGTAGGAGGCCCAGTGTCACTACAGTAAATATTAGCCCATGGTTATTGTGGCCTAGTTTTAAAAAATAGGTTATTGCAGCCACTAGCAAACTACAGAAAAAGAACTGCAATGACTACAAGCAAACAAATAAACAAGACAACAAGGAAATAAATAAGCAAGCAACTTACACTAGGCTATCACGGCTATCACACATATTACATCCACTGGGCATCAAAGTTCGCCACCAGTGCAAATAAACGCGCCGACAAAAGAATATACAAAACTGAGAGCACTTCAGAAGGCACTAGGCCTGGCCACGTCGGGCCCCCCAAACAGCTGAAGAAGCTGAGTAGACCTCAGTTGTGTCAACGATAGATGCATCAACACTAGATTTAAGGCATGATGGTGCGCACGGCAGTCCTCTGACATCTTCATTGCATCTTTGACTTCAAGTCAGAGCTGAGCTAAAGCAAGCCTTTCTGCTTTATGTTGAGACTGAAGAAGTCGAACTGATTGAGGCAGCGACTGCACAGAGGTTGTCTCACACCTGTTGGTGAGTAGCTTCAACTCACTGTCTTCATCAAGACAGGACCTTGGGGTCATCTCGCTGTCCTCAAGATGGTTTGGCTCACTATCTTCCCTAAAGTTCTGCCTGGCGTAAGAGATACGAGTCTGAAAGAGAAACAAGGAGACACGTAACAGGTTTCACAATTATATAAGCAAATAAATGGATCTGTTTTGCATAAGGAACATGTTTTTACAACAACAATTTGAAACTGGTAGTTGTTGCAAACATCCAATCAGATGTAAACAGCAAAGCAAACAGAAGTGGAGGAAATGATGCCTATCAAAATCTATACTAGAACAAAGTTTGAAGGCTTGAGAAGGATGAACTTACATTACATGTTAACACGGGCTGGACAAAGCCCTTCTCCATGTTGATGGAAGGATAATTCAATAAATTCCCGAAAGAAAATTCTTTATAAGCGTTGCCATTATTCTACATTTTGCAAATAGTAAATATAGATCAAATAATATTGGAAGAAACAGAGGATAATGAAGCTCAGGTGCAGACTGATGATACATAATCAGATAGCAATTAATTAAGTACAGCGTTACAAGGCAAAAGGGAGAGAGGTACTGACAAGAGCAATGCAGAGCCCATTATTGTTTTGAGATCGTATGATCCTTTGAGCAAGGAGATTCATCTGAAATTAGTTTTCATACAAGAGAGAAGGTAAGGCACAAGCAGAAATTTAGGAGTCCAAATTTTGAATTGATATCATAGACAGTACCTGACGCTGGGTTCCCAGCAGTTCTAATAGGGGTTTGGCCACTGGAGTAGGGGTAAAGTGTGGTACAGTTGGGCCTGTGTTTTCTGTGGCTGCTGATCTATCTGATTTAACAGGTATCACTACCTTTTCCAAATACCTAGTTTGTACTCCTTGAGGATCTGCACTCACCCTCTTCCTTTTGGACATCTATTACGAAAGAACAACATTTGACTGGAAAAACATAGTGTGACGACACATGGAATAGGTACAGAAAATGGATAGGTATGGCATATACTCATATATGATGCTTAAACTAAGCAGATGGTGTAACAAAGTAGAAGTAATGCAAGAGGTCAGATGCAAAATATGTGCAACCAATACAACTTTGCAAAGTTAGAGCAAGCACCTTGATGGGTGAATAAGATAGGCCATCCTCCACCATGCCAAGTTTGTTAGCCAGTGGATCGTTCCGCAATATTCCTCTCGTGCGCCCATTCTCATATTCATTTTGATAATGTTCAATATCTGACATGCATGAAAACATAAAAACAAGTGAGATTTTCTTTGTAATGCAGAAGTGATTCTAATCCAATACTGCCTCCCTGTAAACCCCTTTGTGCTATCTCTGCAATTCTTTTAAAAGATGCCATGCATGTTGTAATTTGTTGTGTGCATTAATATAATGTGGCCTACTACTCAAAACATGAGAGCTCCAGAAGTGATGACACTTCGAAGATGATAGCTTCAACATATAGTAAAGAAGAACAAGTTGACCTAACCTGACAGATTCAAAATATACTAAGGGAGAACAGCTCGACCTGACCAGTCGACCGCAAGAGAAGAGTATCATCTTAAAGAAGAGCAGAAGAGCAAGCAGATTGAAGATATTACAAGTCTTTCAATACAATGTCGGTTGGCCACCCATGATGAACCAGAGCGCACAGAGAAATACTATTCTTTTCGGTCTCTCCATATGTGGCTCACATGCATTTCGAAACTAAAGTAGGAACATTTAGCTAACCAATTAAACATCTCTCAGTTTTACTAATATCAGCAATAATATCATATATGAATTTGTACAACTAAGCTTGTTTAGCTCGATGGGTGGAGCAGTGCTATTACGACACGAACCACGTAGGCTGATTGTGGTCATCATAAAATGGGGAAAACATAAGCATGATGAGTACAGTGTTGACCTGGCAGTGGGATGGCAGATCTGAAGCTGCAAACCGCGCAAAGGGTAGTTAGCAACCGATGTTTGCTTTGAAATAACAACTAAGATTTGGTATGGACAAGAAAGTACGGTCAACAAGTGACAAAGAAATGCATATGCTGTCTCTCTATATGTCGCGACATGCATTTGGAAACTCAAGTGGGACCTTTAGCTAACCAATTAAATGTGTCGGTTAACTAATATCAGTATCATATCACAATCATATTTGAACAACTAAGCTTTCGAATTCTGAGTGTTGTGTTGTTTAGCTTGAAGGGTGGAGTAATGCTAGTACGACAGAAAGCACCTACGCAGATCATAGTAGACTAGATAAAAGGGGAAAACCCTAAGCATCAAGAGAAAAAATAGGAAAGTGGAACTAGCTGGACTAGTGGGTGGCGCACATGCTTTTCAAAACGAATATAGGAACATTAGGTGACCAATTAAACGTTCTCTATTTTAGTGATATGAGCATCATATCAGATTCATATTTCAACACGTAAGCTTTGGGTTGAGGTCTTGAGGAGCAGTGCTAGCACGACACGAAGCACCTATGATGATGGTAGTGAATATAAAGGGGGGAAACCATAAGATTTACGAGTATAGTGCCCGTGCCATGGCGGATCTGAAGGTGCAAACCGGACAAAGCTACTTCGCAACCAATGTTTGCTTTCAACTAGCCACTACGATTTGGTACGGACAAGAAAAGTACAGTAAACAAATTACGATCTATTTTCCGGGTGAGATCAATAACTTAAGCACATATGGAAGAGTACCACCTCTCTTGCGACGCCGTGTAGGCCTATGCTGATACGTTGAGGGTGCTGCGGGTGCGATGGCTGTCGGCGGCGGGGAAGAAGACTTTAGACGGCAGACGGCCGGGTCGGGGGATATATCCTTTTGCCGTGGACGAGGCGGTCGTAGGAGCGGCAACGCCAAGGTGGACGACGACGCCGATGAAGCGAGAGGAGGCGATGAATGGATCCTGGTCCAACGCTGTGGATGACAGACGTCCATCTCTTGTAGTGGACGACGGGGTAGGGGTAGCGGCTCCGGCAAGGTGGACGATGGGTGGCGGACGGAGGAGGCTGGCCGCAGTGCGGAGGTTGTCGTGCCGCCGACGGTGTATGAATGGGGAAATGGAGGGGAGGGGGGATCTCAAACATTGGGACGCGCTTCTCTGAAATGGGGGAAAGTTACAAACTTATCCCCCGTTTAAAATTTCGGACATCGCGTCGGTTGGGGATAGGACGGTAAGCTCGCATCTCCCAAATATTTGCCGGTAACTATTTCGGGTGAGGAGAGGGTGTTTTGCCGCCCACGGTTGGCGCCCACCGTGTATGAACGGGCCTGATAGGTAGGGCGGTTGTGTCACGTCTGATGGAAGTTACACATCTGCCCCTATTTAAAATATTAGCCTACATCGATTTCGGACGAGGAGAGTTTGTTTTGCCGCCCAACGTGTATGAATGGGGAAATGGAGGAAGAGACACATGTCTTTCGGACAAGCTTGAATCAAATGTGTTTTGCCGCCCACATTTGGCGCTCACCGTGTCTGAATGGGCTCAGAGGCCGTTGTGTCACGTCTGATTGAAGTTACTAGTCTACCCCTATCGACAGCAGTGTAAATCCGGTCGATAAGGATGTCATGTGTCAGGGGTAGACAGTAATTTCCATCTCGCAAACACTTTCTTCGGGCAGCCCACAAATTATAGTGGGTGTTTAGCAGCTTCGTTCAAAACTTGGGAGAATTAGCATTCACGTTTGCCCTGGGACCTAGCAAACTAAATTCAAATCCAATTTGTATTCGATTACGAATATCCACAGATAATTATACGTTTTGTTATTTATTTCTTCAAAACCACAACAAAGATTTATTCCACCTTTATATATGATTATGATTTAGAAATGCCGTGATCTTCGAATTCAGTAGGTTGGATACACTCTGAGTCAAACAGTTATTTCATCCAATACAATATGCTCACACAAAAAACAGTTCACCTTATGTCAATCATACAAGTACTGAGGATTACCTCGCCTAAAAAAATCGGATCATTACAACACATGGACAACCTAGGGGGTCTTGCAACATAATCCATTCAGAGACATGACACAACATGCAAGTTCAATAATATAATGACAATTTCAACTGGTATCTAAAGAAGAACCGGGATTACCTTGGGCTTCAGATAGCAGAAACAGCAGGACCTCCTCCGTCTTCAAATGCAACATTCTTACTTCCTCCAATTCTTGGGTTGCTTGCATAATGCGTGCTGCTAATTCCGTAATTTCCAGCCTCAAGATAAAGATTACCTCATTCATGGCAGCCACACCATCTCTTTCTGCCTCTAGTAGAGCCTCAAGCACTATAATATCTATGCTCAGACTGCTCTCTGGCGGTGTTGCCTCTGAACTGCTACCATCTGGTAACATGGATGGCGCACTGCTTCCACAAATAGATTATGGCGTTGTACATTGTGTCCTAGTGTGAACGGCATCCTGAAAGGTTTCTGCTGGACATCAGTAAGAGATAGTTATCGTATGATCCAGGCAGTAAGCTTACATGGTAAACGACGGATGAATTATTGTCGAGCATGGCAAACTATATTTAAATGGTTCGAAGCAGCATCAGCCGAAAAGAAATTTAAATGGTAAGATGAAACTAGGGATGTAAGTGGCAAATAAATGACATCCGGTAGTCCCATCTAGTTAGTTTTTGCTACCTCCCTAGTTCATTTTCCTCAAAAAAACAAAAACTCTTTTGAACTATCATACCACTAGTGGACTTTAATTGGGATTAAACGGGACCCAGTTGACATCCCTAGTTGAAAGGGAGTGTACAACCGCTATATTTAAGTTGCCAAGGCATCTAAGCAGTTGAAATAATCTGAGAAAGCACTTAACAGTGTGGCCTCATATAAACTACGAAGACAGTCTTGTGATGAAGTTGAGAGGAAAAGTTAAGGACTCAAATGAAATAGGCATGCATTTCTTTACGATGGTATAGCAGGCACTGCTGACATGTTGGCCAACTCAAGTATAGCGTAACAACAAATAAGCATTCTAATCAAGCAATACAGCAAAGCAGACAACTTAACTATTTGTAATTCGGTAGGATTACACGTTGAGGGCACAAGCCAAGAAAGCAGCCCACTCGCATTACATTTCACATGTACTAAAACACACTGGCTTACCATATATTGCTGTGAAGCCTAGCTGCTGTTGCAATGTTCTTTGAAGATATCGTCAGCATCCCGTGGTTGCAAATCTAGTTGTTGTAGTTTATTCTGCACCATCTATTTATGTAAAATTAATTTTAATCGCATGCACTGGTCCGAATTGATCATCAATGGTTCATCTAAACTAATGAAAGAAGGGTGTGTGCATACACGACAATATATCTGCTTCCCTCTATTTTTATGCTTGTTCGAGGTGCCAGCCCCAAAAGAACAAATATTTTGCTTGATGGGGTTGGCAGCTCCATAATTAATAGAAGCATCAAATTAGTCATGCAACTTGGGAAGATCAAGAACACACAAACAAGTAATGAACAGAGGCTCGGAGCAGTGATGTAATAGCTAGCATCAGAAAATGTAGGGTAAAACGAACAAAAAGCAGCGGAACCACATGCTAGTTTGCTGATGTGTAATTAAGCATAGAGAACATTAAGCAGTCTGATGGAACCAACATGTGGCATCAGAACAAAACTAAAGCATATTAACTATATGTGCACTAGTATGTAATTTAGCACATGTAACATGTTCACTGCCAGAAGTATGGCCCTACAGGTGCAAGCAGAATAACGCGTCTCATGAAAAACTGAATGATGCCCTGAAGAAATTCAAAGGTGCAGTGCTTATGCTAGGAAAGTGAACGTAGGCGCCGGCCGTTGGATAATAGTACCTGATTCTCGGCGGCGTATGGGTATCGTTGTCATACTTGATAGCTAAGGATCGTCGATGGTGCTCGTGTTGCGGTTGAGTTTGAGCCGGCTGTCGCCGTCACTGAAGCGGCTCCGGTGCTACGGTTGTGGCGCCTGTCGACATACAAGAAAGCTCATCTGTGGTAAGTGAACAGTTGCACGATTAAGAGAAAAACCGAAGGAGTACAAATCGAAATAACCTGATGAGGCTGTGGCGTCGGTAAAGCAGGGCCGGTGGAGTTGAATATGGCGTCCGTGGAGCGGGTCCGGTGCAGTGGACGAAGGCTTCGTCGGGCGCATTGTACAGTGCTTTCGGTGAGGCAGATCTGTTGCGGCGGACGAGGGCTTGTATGAAGGGCCAGCGAAGGGGCGGACGAGGGAGTCAGTGAAGGGCCTACGCTATGGTGGACGAGGGCGCCGGTTAAGCAGATCCGGTGCGGTGGACCATGATAGCGGTCAAGGAGATCTGGAGCGGTGGACAAGCCAGTCGCTGAAGCGGCTCCGGTGAAGTGGTGAGTTGGCAGTTGGGGGTTTCAAGGTGCGGAAGGTAGATCCGGCGGGGTGTGAGGTCCACCGCTGCGGCGGAGGACTAGATTCGGCGGCTTGTCGTGGTTGGGGGGGTCGGGGAGGGGAAGGGGAGGGGCTCTGGGGAAGAATGTTGGGGGCAAAGAGGGGAAAACAATGGAGTTACCAAAGCAGCCCTTTTCCGTTCATGTGGCAGGGGTAAAACAGGAATATCGCAGGGCTAAACTTTCGGGCGCGTGATATTTTGATGTGAGCGGGAAGTTTGAAAGCTTTTGGCGCCTAAAATTATAAGTATTCTGCTCTCGTACGGCCGACTACGATATCATGGCCGACAATTTGTTTGTTTTGCACGCAAAAAAAATGTGCAAGTTTTGAAAATCAATGTCTCCAACTCGAAACTTAGATTGTCCATTCAATTCAAATATGGATCATTGAGCTACTACAAGCAAATACCATCATACGGTCCAATTCAAATGAAATTCCAAATGTGTTTATCCTAAATATGATGACAAAAGCAAAAAATGTGTATGTGTATGAATAAAGTGGATGATTATAAAGTTTGAACATGCCCGTATGTGTATATCTCTAGGTTTGATATATGAATTTGAAATCACGAAATCCCGGCTTAAAAATGTACCTCCGTTTAAATGAATTACAAAAGCTAATGATGGAGTCGAATTCCAAAATTCCAATCTTAGGTTTGTAATTCTGGTACATCAAGGTATATCACGCATGTTCAAAAGTATCGTTATCTCATAGTACAAACTGTGAAACAAATTGATCAACCATGAGTGCACAATATCTCAATTACGCTAAAGTCCCTCAAATATAGACACCTCACTCTTTATCTGAAGTCAACCCCCCCCCACCACCACACACACACACACACACACATAGAGAAGTCGTTCTCTCCCCCAAACACCAACACACGAGCACATTAACACCCCTCTCTCTTGTAAAGTCCGGACCCCAACATAGGTCTCTATCACTTTGTCTCTCGGGCATGCACACATCTCTTCCCTCACTCTCTAGGTCTCCCGCTATCTCTCTTACCCAAGCACACGCACTATGTAGAGTGTATATTTCCCATACACAAAAAACGTCTCCCCCAAACGTCTATCTCCCTAGTCATGTGGTTCTCGCGCACTCACCTCACACACCACCCCCACTGCAAACAAGCACACTTTGTCTCCTTGTGCACCACTCTCCTCTTTCTATCTCTCCCACATGCGGACCCGCCCCAGCTCCTTCCCTGTATACATATATGTCGTGACTCTTTGCATAGCTCCCTAATGTATAATCGTTCTCGATTTCGCACATTGTTCTCTACACCATCTATTCTAGATCTCCCATGAAGTCCCTATCACACTCACGATGACTCGCTTCCCTTCCGTCTCCGTTCATAGGCCAATTTCGGACAACATCAACATTGTCTCCCTATCTATACGCCATTTATGGACACAAACGACCCCTCTCGCCCCCTCTCTTCCTCTCTCTCTCTCTCTCTCTCTCTCTCCGTCGCTAGCTCTCTCTTTCTCTCGCTCTCACACACCTCTCCCACACACACACTCGATGTCTCTTCCAAATAGTCTGCTCCCCCCGCCCGCACCCGTGCTATCTCGCTACTACACATGTCACACCATTCCCCCTTCCCTTATACTAGGTTTACATCATCAGTGGTCTCTCTACTCCACATACACTCTCTCCCTCTCACACACAAACGCATGCACAAACACACACAGACACGCACAAACACCCATTTATCTGGATCCTCATCTCTCCTCATGTCCGCATGTGTATCTCACACACTCACTCTCTAATTATGTATATGTGTCTCCACGTTACACAACACAAAGCCCTATGTACATGTCTCTCTCTATCCTCCACACACATAGACACAAAGAATCTGTTATCATTGCCTCAGTCTCTAACATATCACACACGCACACTGTCTCTCTCTCTCTCGCAAACACGCTCAACAAGGGTTTCCCCGTGAATAACTTACCGTCTATTCATCAACAGTCATGGCAGTACGGCGAACATGAGACGTGAAAAAGAATAAATCTACACGTTCTTAGACCTCCTAGTATGACTACTAGGACTAGAGCAAGCCAAAAAGCGCGCCGCCGTCACCCCTCCTTGTCGGCGACGGGAAAATCTTTGTTTTACACAGTCGAGAAGTCATTGTGCTAAGGCCCCACATGCCGAGGCGTTGAATAGAATGTAGATGCTAGTTTATGGAAGCAAGTATCGATAATACGTTGGTATCTCCATACTTATATTTCTTCTCTTATAAAAAACCGAGTTGGTGATGATGGTACGTGTGCCATCTTGCAATATAGACCGTCCGATCTATATCTGACGGATGGAAATTAAACTAAAAGATACCCGCACCCCTCTCCACATTTGCAGACAAGGCCTTCCCTCGTTCATCCTTATCTCCAACAAACCTCATTGTTGAGCAATTAAGAAATGAAGCCTCTGGAACAAACCGGCCTGGTGGCCGCTGCCGGCGTCGTCAATCCCCATGCCTCCGCTCAGTCCGACCACCAACCACCACTACACCCCACTCCTCTTCACCTTATCTCATATTTCTCGATATATCATTAGTTTTTACACATGGGATTACTCCCGCAAGGGTCAATCACAACAAGTGTTTTATAAAAAAATGCATCTTGATGTTCCGTGCAATGCACGGATCTTGCTAGTGCTCCTACACAAGACTAAGTTGGTGATGCTGGTGTGTCTGCCATCCGTCGTTTCTGACCATTAGATCTACATCTAATGATTGTGAGGTAAGTTGTTGCCTTTTCTCACCAACATCCCACTTGTCTACCAATTTGCAAAAAAACCCATAATTAGTATCTTAAAACCAACCACATCCCTCCCTGACCTCACCAAAACAGCCCAAGGAATATATTCTAATTGAAACATAATATATCTCTAGTGACATATGTATATCAAAATTAGAGTGTTTTGTACCAAGTTTGTGAATAAGTATTATTCTAATTATGATTCGTTGCAACGGACATGAACATTGCTAGTATTTCCAACCATGCATTTTTTCCCAGTATTCCATAGTTTCGAGTTTTCCATCAAGATATTAGTCACTCATGGTTGATATTTACTTTCAATCATGTACACATATGCACTATGTAACTAGCCTTGCTTATTGGCTTCCAAAGCTTAACTTTCACTCCTACTTACAATATGTAGAGTATTTAACAAAAAACTACCACTTTCAACCTGCCCTAGGAAGAATCTATTGTACAAAACATAGCAAAAACATACCCAAAATTTCTTAATCCACGCCAAAAACTACCTAGTACTCCTACCGATTAGGTTCGTTCAAACCCATTTATGACAGGGTTGGCCCACACGTCCGTGCTGAGAGGCAGCTTAAACCAACACATTTTGTTTGACCGTTGACACGAGGGACCCACATCTGACCTTCTATCCTGTTATTCCACCTCAAATCATTATTTTTCCTGAACATTACTTCAAACAGTACTCATGCGTGTTCGTCGGTGGCGCCGGTGATGAGCAAGTTGGTCGCCGCTCCGCCGGACGGGCCAGACACCGCGCTGGCCTCCGCACGGGTTGGCAGGCTGGCCCGAGCGTGACTCACGAGCGAGCAAGCCGCCGCGCTGGCCTTCGCTCGAGCCAGATGGCTGGCCTTAGCGCGGCACGCACGAGCAAGCCGCCGCGCTGCCGTGCCAATCTAGCTAGCTAACCTTGCAGACAAGCAGCTGGACGGAGCTATCTTGGCTAGCTAGCGGTCGCGAGCGCCGGACGGAGCTGGCATCCGGGCTGCCGCAACATGGGCTCCGCACCGCCGGCGGTTTTGACCTCGCCTTCTACCGGCGGCGGTAGCTGCGTCCCATGGCCGAGGATGACTAGGTGGACGGGCCGGAGGTAGGAGGTCACTCGAGGATTTTTGTTGGTAAGAGCATTCACAATGGTTGATAAGGTAGTCTTATCTTAAGTCTGCCACATATGCAAGTGGTAGTAGTTTCTTGGCATCTTAGTGGTTTCTTGCATTATTAGAGCAAGTACAATAGAGCTGAGTCAGCGGGCTATAAGAAATAAACTAGTATATTTCTGCTTAGTTGGAGGAAAGAGAAGAGGATAGAGAAGGTAAGCGGGCTCTTCGTGAAGAGCCATCTCTAGCACGTGCTCCTAGGCACTTTGTGAGAATGAGAAGTGGGCCGCATAATAAAAAAAGTAGTACACTCTTTTGATCTATTATTGTACATGTTGGCTATAAGATGGGCTGTAGATGACATGGCACTGGCTTATAGCTAGCAGCTGGCTATACTATTAACCATTAGGGGTTTCTTGTAAGGAACAATGTACGTACTACTAGCGACAAAAGGCGATTCTAGGTTGCGTTGTACTCCAACTAGTACTACTAGTGGTCGCGGGAGTGTATACCTCGTTTTGTGGCTTCGATCCCGGCCGAACGCACGGCGGCCTTTTTTTAAAAAATAGTACTACTACACTTCGCTGCGAGCCAATATTTTACACGGGTAGTTTGAGTTTTGAAGTCAAACGGACGTGCGGCCCCACAATCTGGGTGCACTAGACAGCCTAGCCACGTGAACGGGTTTTCCTTCCCAGCATCCCGTGGCTCGCGTGCTCGCCCTAGCCGCACCTCGCTTGCAGCTTCCAGCTAGTAGCATATTTAAACTAGCGCCTCCCAATTAAGCCCGAGGAGCCGGAAAAGCCTGGCGGGGCATTGGGAACTGTGCAATATGGCTCTGTACGTAAAGTGCTCTACTACTACTCTGTAGCTTGTGGCATTGCATGCATGGACTTCACTCCATTATCAGCTCTACTATAAAAGAAATTCCTCTTGACGTGTTTTTTTTTGAAACGGAGGCAAAAGCTTTGCTTCATCTCATTCATAAAGAAGGAACTACTAGCAAAGTTCAACGAGACCCATTACACCTCCACAAATGGAAGCGAAAAGCCTAGTCTCCCTGTATCAAATAACTCAAATGTTCTGCCCCCGCAGTAACCATCGCTGATAAACAGGCTGCTAGTGTGTGCGTGAGAGGAGCGGTTGAGTAGGCCAGCTACATGAGAGGAGCGACTGAATAGAGCACCGAGGGTACCCACTAGGCCACTACGCAGGTGTACTTCCCCTGCATTGATAGTACAGCGATGGTTCTAGAGAATAGTAGTACCCTCCACTTCCAACTGTAGCTCCTTGGCCCTAAGATTCAAGAGTTCAAAACTGGTGCACTATACTATACTAGACTAGAAGTACAGTACATTGCACTACTAGTTGAGAAAAGTAGTACTAGTACTGCTACAGTACGAGTACGTACTCCTCCATCACATAATGTAAGACGTTTTTTGACACTAGTTGGTGTGTACAAAAAATGGCAAAAACATACCCAAAATTTCTTAATCCACGCCAAAAACTACTACCTAGTGCCAAAAATTTCTTACTAGTGCTATTATTTACAGTATAATGCAATCCCATAACGTTCCATAATGCTAGTACTAGTAGTAAATAATAGCCTCACCCCTTCGCTGAGGAATGATCTATAGTTGGAAGGGATGAGGCACTGCGGTTACTACGCTCTTATCTCCTCCTCGCCAGTTCCCCTCCCCCCGAAGAGAAGGCAGATCGTCGCTGCACCCATGGATTCGCCAGGCGGTTCTCCTCCTCATCGGGGCTGGGAGACCTTGGACGACTATCCTCTGGGAGAAATCGCACGCCGCTCCGACGTCCTCACCGCCGCAAGACTCGGTGCTTCCTGCACCAACTTTTTCAAGACGCTGCTTAAACAGGCTTGGGAAAAAGGCCATGCTTGTTGGTCTTCCATGTGTCCTCGAGGAGAAGGTTCTTCTATGGGACAATCCTTCGAACAGTCCACTACTCCCTGGCCATGGTTGCACGTTGACTCCGCTAGAGTTGCCGACGTTGAGAGGTAGTCGGATTTTGTCCGATGAGCAGGTCGGTAATGGAGTTTGATCATGTAGTACTTAGTTATTCCATTTCCATCCCGTAATTTCTCCGCTGCCCACCGTCTTATATATAGGTCTGGGTCGGTGCCAACGAAGATTGGCTTGCATACCTCCGGCCGGACACCACCATCATTTTGCACAACATCCACAGCAGTGCGGCCGTTCCGGTAGACCCCTTCTCCACCATTGGGAACGGCCTTCCGGATTGGCTGGGCTTGAATACGTATGATGATGCGTACATGAGATTGAAGAAGATAGCAATTGCGGACCCGCCGACAAAGCGACGCGGCTACGATGATTACTATCTCATCGCGGTGTTCGACATAAGGATTGCCATCAATGCAAGAGGCAGTAATGGCAGAGGCTGGCGCATGTTGGCGGCGGCAGATTTGTACCCCTACACGTTCGAAGACGCCATGCACAATCTAGGCCGCATCTTCGCGGTGACAAGCCAGGGGACTTGTTTCATCTGGTTGCCATCCTACGGTACGGGAGATTACAAACGGAATGCACAAACCATCATTTGCATCCCTAACGTTACTCCATTATTTTGAAGGGACCAGTCATCCCCCGATCAAAATAAGATCGCCGATCCTGGATGTGCATTTGCATCCGCGATTCGGTCTAACCTGGAACCTTGTAGCTGACTTTGGCATATTGGGATCAACTATCTTAGCAGTCGTTACCCATGGTACCGCTGATGTGCAACATGGTCACACAGTCTACAATGATCGGACCGTCACCATCTACGCAGGTATTCCATTTTTTAACCCTCTTGCCTTCTCTTTCATTGTTGTACTAGTAGTATACTTTGTAGTACTAGTAGGAGTACTTTTTACCTTGGAGGACGCGTATAGCTAGCTAGGCCCTTGAAGACTTGAACCCACTAGCTGCCACCATTTTTGTTTTCCCATGTCTTACTATCTCATCCATGTAGCCAAGAGTGGCTATATATAATAAGCCGGTTGTTTTACTTCCTCTATACCGGAGTAGTACTATTTGCTGCACAGTATTACTGACCGCCATATTTGAGCACAACATTATTGTGCATGGACCTTGACTATGTACGTCACCATGTGTCCAGATCTGAGATGTCGCGTGTACTAGATGAACGGCGCCGAGTTCGACCCCCGTGATGCTACGTGGGTGCCGAGGAACACTCTTGGAGAGTACTCGCTTTTCATCGGGGACAGCTACCCCATTGTGAAGCGGATGCCACCTTCCGTGCACGACACGGAAGGCCTGCCGTTCATGAAGCATGGTTGTGTCTTCAGTGCGCACCGCCGGATGAACGTCATGCTGGGACACGCTATCCCTGATTTATGCCGCTTCAGCTTGGATGAGTCTCCATCGTGTGGAACCAGACTAGAAAGCTGCGACAATGATTCCCGTTGCCCACCGCTATGGATCGTGCCATCCATGAAGAACACCTGGGACTGGAACCTGGAGGAGGACATGTAGCCCATCTATAACGTGTAAGTGGAGTACGGTAATTGTGAACGGTAGAGCTGTGAATATATGTAGACTAGTCGTGCACAAATTTATCACATGAATTGGAGATGAACTTGTGTGGCATACTGGCATTTGTCCTTTAGAATTTATTACTAGTAAATGTGTTATGTGTACGTGCAACCTGTGTGGTTGTTGCACGGGCTCCAACACGCTCTTTGAGAAAAAAAAAAGGTGGCACAACTTTGGATATACGTGACGTGGCGGCATCATACAGTAGCATCATTCGCTATAGTTGTAGTACACTCCTACTAGGACGACAACTCCTATAAAACCTTGCGCTTGGCTCTTTGCCTCTTCGGGAGGTTCAACAGTTCGTACTCGTGTGAACCTTGCACTTGGCTCTTTGCCTCTTCGGAAGGTCCAACAATGATGATACTACAGTACAATATGCTTCTGGCAATCTGACACCGATTGAACTGCTGCACGTCCACCGCGAGGGCAAGGGCGAGGGAGAGGGAGAGGGAGAGGGCGCTGTAGTCAAAACCCTCTCCTCGTCCTGCGAACCACCGCGCGCGTGGGCGAGGGAGAGGCATAGTAAGCAAGCTTCTCCTCGTTCGGCGAGTTGACGGGACACATCAGAGCAATACTAGTACTAGTAGTAGTAGTCCATACTGCGTCCTTTCCGATTAATAGGCTTAATTTGAAATGAGAAAAATACACTGGCAGTCAACGTATGTAACAATACGCTCTTTACGGTCACTACATATAGTTTTGCGGCGATTAGACGATCACTAGCTCATCGTAGAGCATCGTATTACACCCTACTGACCGGCCACATAGTCTACGTGGCACTTTGTTGACTGGTTAAATTGTCACCTAGTTTCTGGGTCCCACCTGTCAGTTGGCAGAGCAAAGAAATCAGTTAAAAAAACTTTACGCAGGCGCGACACGAGTCCAACCCTTGCACGCGAACCGCCTGGCTGTGTATGTGAGTGCATGCACATGTCCTCCCTCGGTCTTCCAACAAAGAGTGTACATCGGCTATAAAACAAAGAGTATAGTACATGATGTACATCTACAATTCCAATGCATTTAGCCTTTAATCTAAATCGATATTGATTGACTAATGCACCAACTTGTGCTGTTGGTATAGGCTACATGTCTATCCTTAATTACAGCATGCAACGCCCTTCATTTAATCTTCTTATCTCAATGGTCGCATGCACACATAAGTCTGCTACTTTTGGGCGTTAATTATGCCCTGGTCACTGTGTAAATCTCTAAATGTACAGTCTTTCACGGACGTAGGGAGTAGGTTGAGCACTTGAGCGTGAGCTTGTGTGTTGCGTCGTGTGTTGTGTGTCGCATGGGTGCGTGAGTGTTGCGTGCGTCCATGTGTACGTGTGAGTGTTGCATGTTGCATGCATGCATGCATGCATGGGGCTTACTCCCTCCCATTGACATGTTCATATTTCAAGCTTCCTCTGTTCCCTCCATATGGTGATACTCCCTCTATTCCCAAATAGTACGGAGTAAAAGCCTCCCTCTGTTCCCAAATACGGAGTATTTGTCTTTCTATAGATTTCAACAAGTGACTAGGTACGGAGCAAAATGAGTGAAGTGAGCGTAGAGGCATAGGGATACTGTAGAAACGAAGTCCTTGCGATCCATTATTCCCCATCTCGGTCAGAGAGAACTATTCAACTAGTCTTCGCAGTGAAGTGACAATACACGCTGCAGCAGATGGGACACATAATTAATAAGCTGAACCAGCGTGTTGGTGTTACTAAATCAGCCTTACCCAGTACCGCCATCATGTTTGCCAGTACAGCACGCTTCCGCAAATACGCCTACGCACCTCTGTCCTCCATTAACTGACATATGGGCCCTATTGTGGTAGACCCACATGTCATCGGTGTAACTATTTACACTCCGATGGACGGTATATCCTGGTAGTAGTACTAGTAGAATTGAGATTGAATGCACTTTCTTCCCCGTCTTCCACTCTTCTTCCTCCTATCTTCTTCTTCCTCCTCTCTTCTTCTTCCTCCTCTCTTCCCCATCGTCGGCCGCACACCATTTACCCCCGCTCACTGCTCGCCCACCCGCGCCATCTTCCTTGGTAGCTCGCGCGTACCATATCCCCCCGCTCACTGCTCGGCCACACGAGGAGAAGCTTCTTCGCTCGCCCGCCCGAATCCACTTCCCCGCTGGCTCGCAGGCACCGAAAACCCCAATGGCAGAACTGACTGACACGCAGAGCCGCGATTGGAATTCCCTCCCCGATGTTCTCTTGGAGCAGATCTGTAGTCGTATGGACCTACTCAGCATCGTCCGTCTGGCCGCATGCTCGGTGTCTTTGTACTGTCTACTCGTCTGCAACCGACCGGCTCTTTTCAAGACACCCTGCTTGCTGATGCCCGATCCTCGCAGGTGGCCCATACACCGACTTGACGATCCTACGGAGGTTGCCGTGGTTCCCCTCGACATGCTACCACTACCCATCCACCTGTCCTTCATGCGCGGCCACTACAGGGAGGGCATGAAGGCCAACTGGATCGTCCTCATCCAGCACACCGATAGTCCGTGGCGTCTCGTGGATATCTACACCCAGCGAGAGATTACCCTTCCATCATTGGATACCGCCGCCATCGATCCTCGCGGCCCGCCGGACACTCCTGCCTACTACGCACGAGATGCGTCAAGCTTTTGGCTCGACCTCTGTTTGCAGAAAGTTGTAATCTGCGAAGTGCCCACACCATCAGAAGACTACATGGATTACAAGCTCATTGCCTTGTTCAACATGGGATTAGTCTATCTAGAATCCGGTCGCCATACATGGTTATGGCTCATAATCAATCATGTTGAGGCAACATTTATGTCTGATGCTATAGTGCATGATGGCATCGTTTACGCGGTCGACGCACAGATTGGCTGCCTATACTGGTGGAATCTATCGTCGTGTAATTGTTCTATCTCATCTCATCTTTACCTTATGAATACGACTGCCTGTTCATTTGTTACAAATTTAGAATGCATAGCATGCCTATAACCACATCATTGCTATATGTTCCTCTCATTTCCTAGATTTTTATGACCACACATGTTATTGCTAGAGTTGATATGAGAACAATTGGCATCTAATGATTGTTAGAATACATATTATGAGCATAACATCATGATTGCTATATGTTACTCTCATTTACAAGATTTTTATAACAATGCATGTTATTGCTTAGAGTTGATATGAGAACAGTAGTAGTAAGTGCTATGGTAGAATATGAGTAGGCGATGTCATAGCTGTTCTCCTCTCATTGTTACATGATGTTTGAACCATGACATATTGCTAGAATATGAAAGCCATTGGCTTATTTTTTTAACTTGGGGTATGATTATGACCACGGCATTGCAATTCTCTGTCTATGATATGTGTAACTGTTACAATAATCTTAATTCCACACATACTCTGAACATGATTGTTTATTTTTGTCCTTTTGGTCTCCAATTTGAATTGTTGCAGCAGACGCAAATGCGCTGGCCTTCATGATTCCAGGACCTGGAATCATACCAGCCGATGGGTGGTGGTTTATCGCTCGTTCAGCTGACGACGGTCATTTGATGCTCATTCACACGTACCAAATTGACCAAACCATTACATCAAACCACATGCAGTACAATGCGTGGGGCGTTCGTGACATTGATGGCTATGGCTGCTTCGTGTTCGAGAAAGATCCTAGCTCCGTTGGGCTAGGCGTATTCAACTGGAGGCGGGTTTACAGCCTCGGCAACCACTCCTTGTTCCTCGGGCTCAATTATCCGATCATCCAACCAATCATCGATCATATCACCGGTGATGATTACTGTGCTATGCAACTTCCATTCGCGAGGGGGGGCTGTGTTTACACATCATACCATGGGTTTCATGAATCACCATATCCAGAGATTCATCGACACAGCTTGTTGCCAGATAATCTTCAGCGTGTGAAAGGCATCAAGCTTCCATGCGATGGATGGCTTTTGCAAACCCGACATGCAGCGATGTGGTTCATGCCAACAGCAAATATGCACAACTTGATTCGTGCTGATATCTAGACAGAGCCATGTATTCTGCTGCTGTAGCAGGACCCTCTTTTGTTGGATATTATGTACTGTTGTTAGTTTGAAGCACTCCTCTGGTTTGAAGGATAGATACCTTCCTGGGATCAAGTGCATCCTAACTCACCTACGTAGGTTGTACTGATAATGATGATGGAGATGTTGTGCAGAAGCCATATATATATATATATATATATATCAGTTAGGCTTCAAGTGCGTACTTGTTAGTTAAACCTATGAATAAATTGTGACACTAAATACGACTAGTAAGTAGTACAGTAGCAGTACTAGTATACGTTGGTCAAATTATTCATCATGTCCACACATTGAATTGATGTGACAACACGCTGCGTGTCGGAGTAAATGGCCACGGGTAGCCTAACCAACTACCCCTGGTTCTTCAGAAAAATTATCAGGCCTTTGGGCCTCCCAACGCTCCAAGCATTGGACCCCCTTCCCTGGCCGGCTGCCTCTGAAGCCGACTCACGGAAGGCGGCCCAGCATCAAGCGACCTCCATCCCCAAGACAACCGCGGGGTGGCCGACTCCAAGAAGCCGGCTTCAAAGAGCGCCGACTCCAAGAAGCCGGCCGAGACCACAACCACCAAAGCTACTCCCACATAACGGTGACAAGACGGGGTGTGGCCACAGTGCGGCCCACTACCCCCGAAGCCCGAGGCGGGCATGGCTACAGGAGGCCGTACGGGACGGCCGCTTCCCGTGCGGCTCGGCACTGTAGCCATGCTAGCCTCAACGTCATCCACGACAGACTCCCGTACGGCCCGCGGGCGGCGGGCCTCTTCAGCCAGAGAGAGGCGTGAAGGCGGCCCGGCCTTTCCCAGTCGGCCAAGGGCGTAGCCGGCCCCCAGAAGCCGGCTACTCCCTTCCTCGAAGCAGGAGCCCCATTAAGGAGACAAGACGAGGTAAGGCTACAGTGAGAGCCCCCGAGGCGGCCCACTGTAGCCACGCTTACCTCGACAAAGCCCTCGTCATCAGAGGCGAGGCTACAGTAAGCAGCCGCCGACAAGACCCTAGGCGGTGGGGCCGGCCTGTCGACCAAGAAGCCGGTAGCCGGCGGGACCCAACAGCCGGCGGAGAAGCCGGCGAGCGTAGACACTGACGGCTAGGACCAGTGCCCAGCCGGATTACCATTGTACCCCCGGGGGGGTAGGCCTATATAAACCCCCCGGAGCACCCATGCAAAGGGTTGGCTTCTAAGCATAGCACACACCATAGATAGAGAGAAGAGAGAGCTAGCCTTGTTCTTCTTCTCCCTTGAACCCAACAGCTCTAGGAGCGATTGTAGCTACTTTCACCGATCTAGTGATCATGCGGAGACCCCGCAGAGCAGGACTAGGGGTGTTATCTCCTCGGAGAGCCCCGAACCTAGGTAAGATCCGCCGGCGTGCATGTCTTCGCCTCATCCCGTTTCCAGGCACCGGCGACGTCTTATTGGCACCCACAATGATAAGCCATCCGTTGGCATATGCCGCACCAACCACCCGACATTTGGCGCACACCGTGGGGCCAGGTGCACCGTCGTCCGGAGACCTGTTCTGGACGGGAACCCTCTTCCTCCCCCGCGAGCGCAGCCAGCCTGCTGCGCCCGATGGCGTTTGCCTCGACGCGCTGCAAGGCGTTGGTGACGCCTGCGCAGCAAGCCGCCTCGCCGATCTGCTCGGCGAGACTCGCATCTCCGACGAGCCTGTGTCCGACGCAGGCAAGGACTACCCCGAGAGTCGCCTCGTCAGCCTCCTCGACCTGCTTCACGTCTCCAGCGAGCCTGCTGCAGATGTGGAGTCGGTCGGCTCCACCGACCCGATGCTTGTCGACTCCGACACCGCATCGCTTGACGCCTACCCCTCCGACGTGGTGGTCTTCGACGACCCCCTCCCACGAGCCGACAGCGGCAGCAGCGCTGTCACCGAAGTGGTGGTCATCAGCCACGTCGCCAACTCGGGCGAGAACGCCCACGACACCCTGCAAGCGGCAATGCACGACCTCTCCGTCCCCATCCCGGCCGATGCCGACGCCGAGACCTTGGAGGCACGCCGCCTCGCCCTCATCGCGGAGGGCCAGAAGATAGCCTCCATGAGACGCCTCACCGAGGCTCACCAGCGCGAAGTTGACCGCGCCGCCTTTGGTATGCCGCCGCCTAGCGGCCCGAGCCGAGCCGGCTTCGTCCAGAAGCGCGGCGCGGCCGTCGCCAGCATGCTGGGGGCAGATCGCCCCGTCTACGCCACCCCGCTCGAGAATTTGCGAGCCGCCCAGGCGGCCGTAGAAGAGCTCAATGGGCTGAGAGCCGACGAGCTCCCCTACATGACAAGACGGATCCAGCAGCTGATCGACGCGGCTGCAGAACGGCACGAAGCCGGCGCCTGTGCTGATAGCCATCCCCCGCGCCGGGAGCACGCCGCGACATCCCGCTCGCCGACTGCGAGCGGCGCACGCCAGAAGAAAGACAAGGAGCCGTCTGCCAGCCGCAGCCGGACTCGCATCACCATCGAGCACGATGCGGAGGGCCGCCCTCGAGCAGTAGAGCACCAAGGAAATCTGCCCCCTCCTCCGCCTCGAAGAGAAAGACACCTCACTCCGCCGCCTATCACACACCCGACTCTTGGCGACCGACTCGACCGCCAAGAAGGAGTCGGCGAGAACGACGCCCGCCACAGGATCGACCGCCTTGCTCGATCCTTAGCGTTAGAAGAAGAAGACGATGTCGGCCCGCCATGCTTTGGCCCCCGCATCCGCGACGAGCCCTTCCCCAAAGGGTTCTCGCTCCCCAGAGACACGCCCAAGTACAACGGCTCTGTGAAGCCGGAAGATTGGCTCATCGACTACTCCACAGCCGTCAGCATAGCCAATGGCAATCGACGTGTCGCCGTGAAGTACGTCCCCCTCATGCTGCAGGGCACGGCGCGCACATGGCTCAACAGCCTCAAGCCCTACAGCATCAACAGTTGGCTGGACTTCACAGAAGTCTTCGTCCGCAACTTCACTAGCACCTACAAGCGGCCTCCCAAGCCTCGCCAGCTCTCCCTCTGCGTCCAAGGACCCAACGAGTCGACCCGCGACTACCTCACGCGGTGGGCCGAGCTCCGCAACTCCTGCGAGGGGGTGCATGAGGTCCAGGCCATCGAGTACTTCACCGCCGGGTGCCGAGAGGGCACCCTCCTCAAGCACCGACTCCTTTGCGACGAGCCGGCTACCCTCGATGAGTTACTGGTCATCGCTGACAAGTACGCCACAGCCGACTCCTCAATGAAGACCGAGCTGCGAGTAGACGCCTCAGGGAAGGTGATTGCTCCGGCTCCCAAGACGCCGGCTGGCGACCCTAATCGGCGCCCCTACCAGAACGACCACAAGCGCAAGGGCCCCATGCCGACTTCCTCCAGTCGGCAAGTGGCCACCGTTGAAGATGAGTAGCCCGAAGAACGGCCCGCTCCCAAGAAGAAGGGTGGCCGGCCGCCTTGGCAGCCGGCTTTCTCCTACGAGCAGGCTCTTGATGCCCCTTGCAAATTCCACAGCGGCGCGAAGCCGTCCAACCACACAACCCGGAAATGCCATTGGCTCATCCGCATCACCAAGGGCGAGGGGATGCTGCCGCCTCCGCCTCCCAGCCCGCCGCCTCCAGCCCCCCAGCAGCAGGCAGCTCGGCCGGCAGTCGGCGCCATCCAAGACGAATTCCCCGAAGAGCATGCCGCCTACGTCGTGTTCACCAGTCAAGCCGACGACAAGCGCAGCCGACGCCGACAGCATCAAGAAGTGAATGCAGTCGCCTCCAGCACCCCCGAGTTCATGCACTGGTCAGAGAAGCCGATCAGCTGGAGCCAGGCCGACCACCCAGAGGTGATGCCTTCGCCTGGCTCCTATGCAATGGTCTTGGACGTCACCCTCGCGACGGAGAGGCGAGCAGCCAGATTTTCCCGTGTCCTGATAGATGGCGGAAGCAGTAGCAACATACTGTACCGCGATACCATGGAGAAGCTGAACATCAAAGCAAAGCAGCTCATGCCGAGCCGCACCGTCTTCCATGGTATCGTCCCCGACCTGTCTTGCTCTCCAATCGGCAAGATCAAAATGGATGTTCTCTTCGGAGACAAAGATCATTTCTGCCGGGAAGCAATATGGTTCGAGGTAGTGGATTTGGAGAGCCCCTATCATGCACTGCTTGGCCGACCTGCTTTGGCCAAGTTCATGGCTGTGCCCCACTACGCCTACCTGAAGATGAAGATGCCGAGCTCGAGGGGGATCATCACGGTAGCCGGCGACTACAAGAAGTCCATCGAGTGCGCCATGGCCAGTAGCCGGCTGGCCGAGTCCCTCGTGGTGGCAGAAGAGAAGAAGATGTTGGAACGGGTTGTGGCCATGGCCGGCAAGCAGCCGGCCCTGTCCCCCAACCCCAAAGATAGTGATGTGCAGGGCTCCTTCCAGCCTGCCAAAGAGACAAAGAAGATACCTCTGGACCCGGAGAACCCGGAGAGGTTCGCTGTCATTGGAGCGAACTTGGACAGTAAATAGGAAGGCGAGCTCGTCGACTTCCTCCGTGAGAATCGAGACATCTTTGCATGGTCCCCAAAGGACATGCCGGGTGTCCCGAAGGATTTCGCCGAGCACAAACTACATGTCCGAGCTGATGCGAAGCCGGTCAGGCAACCCCTCCGCCGACTGTCCGAAGAGAAGCGAAGAATTGTGGGAGAAGAGATAGCCCGGCTCCTTGCCGCTGGCTTTATCATGGAAGTATTCTTCCCAGAATGGCTAGCCAACCCAGTCCTGGTTCTGAAGAAGAATAACAAGTGGTGTATGTGTATAGACTACACCAGTTTGAACAAGGCTTGCCCAAAGGATCCGTTTGCTCTGCCGCGGATTGACCAAGTAATAGACTCCACAGCCGGATGCGAGCTGTTAAGTTTTTTGGATGCATACTCAGGGTACCATCAGATCAAGTTGGACCCGGCTGACCGCCTGAAGACTTCCTTCATCACACCCTTTGGAGCTTTCTGCTACCTAACAATGACATTCGGCTTGAGAAATGCCGGTGCCACTTTTTAGCGTTGCATGCAGAAATGCCTCTTGAAACAACTCAGCAGAAATGCCCACGTCTATGTAGACGACATTGTGGTGAAGACAGAGAAGCGCGGTACCTTGCTGGAAGACCTAAAAGAAACATTCGCCAACTTGCGCCGATTCCAAATCAAGCTCAATCCTGAGAAGTGCGTGTTCGGAGTGCCAGCCGGCCAGCTGTTGGGCTTCCTGGTCTCCGAGCGCGGCATCGAATGCAACCCCGTCAAGATCAAGGCCATCGAGAGGATGGAGATTCCCACCAAGCTGTGAGATGTGCAGAAGTTCACTGGCTGTTTAGCCTCCCTGAATCGTTTTATCAGCCGACTAGGAGAGAAGGCTCTCCCCCTGTACCGACTCATGAAGAAGTCCACTCACTTCGAGTGGAATGATCAAGCCGACCAAGCCTTCCATGAGTTGAAGAAAATGCTGACCACTCCGCCTGTCCTGGCTGCACCAACTGAAAAGGAGCCCATGCTCCTCTACATCGCCGCGACTAGCCGAGTCGTCAGCACTGTTGTTGTGGTCCAGCGCCCGGAGGAAGGCCGAGCCCAGCTAGTCCAGAGGCCGGTGTACTATCTCAGCGAAGTGCTATCCAGCTCTAAGCAAAACTACCCACACTACCAGAAGATGTGCTATGGGGTGTACTTCGCTGCCAAGAAACTGAAGCCCTACTTCCAAGAGCACCCCATCACGGTCGTGTGCACTGCTCCGCTCGCCGAGATCATAGGCAGCCGGGATGCTTCCGGCCGGGTGGCCAAATGGGCCATTGCATTGGCACCCTACACAATCTTCTATCAACCCCGCACCGCCATCAAGTCGCAAGCATTGGCCGACTTCCTCGTCGACTGGGCCGAGACCCAGTACCTACCGCCGGCTCCCGACTCTACCCATTGGCGGATGCACTTTGACGGGTCCAAAATGCGCACCGGTTTGGGAGCCGGCATCGTCCTCACCTCTCCCAAAGGCGACAAGCTCAAGTACACGCTGCAGATCCACTTCGCCGCCTCCAACAACGTGGCCGAGTACGAGGCGCTCGTACATGGGCTCCGGCTAGCCAAAGAACTCGGCATACGCCGGATCCTGTGCTACGGCGACTCAGACTTGGTGGTCCAACAATCGTCTGGCGACTGGGACGCCAAGGACGCGAACATGGCGAGCTATCGATTCCTCGTCCAGCAGATCAGCGGATACTTCGAGGGCTGCGAGTTCCTTCACGTGCCAAGGGCCGACAACGACCAAGCAGACGCCCTAGCACGGATCGGCTCCACCCGACAAGCCATACCAACTGGCGTCTCCCTCTAGCGCCTCCTCAAGCCGTCCATCAAGCCGTCTCCAGAGTCGGATTCCATCTTCGTACCGCCTGCGCCAGACATAGCCGGATCCGACTGGAGAAACCCCGCAGGCGGCACGGGGACTTCAACAACGGGCCCGAGGACTGCCGTAGTCGCACCCGGCCCGGGGACTTCAGAACCCGGCCCGGGGACTGCAGCAGTCGGCCCGGGGACTGCAACGACACAAGAAGCGGTGGCCGACTCCAATTCCATGCCACCCAGCCCACCCACCCGAATCATGGTGGCTACATTAAAAGAAGAAGAAGTCACAGCTCCGTCATGGGCCCAGCCCATCCTCAAGTTCCTAGTCAGCAGAGAGCTACCGGCTGATGAGATCTCAGCAAGACTAGTGCAACGATGAGCCGCAGCATACACAATAATCAACAGAGAGCTTGTGAAGCGCAGCGTCACTGGAGTCTTCCAGCGTTGTGTCGAGCCAGAAAAAGGAGTGGCAATCCTCAAAGACATCCACCAAGGCGAATGCGGCCACCACGCAGCCTCAAGATCACTCGTGGCCAAGGCTTTCCGCCACGGTTTCTTCTGGCCGACTGCCTTGGAGGATGCTAAAGAAATAGTCAAGAGCTGCAGAGGATGTCAAGTTTTTAGTTCCAAGCAACACCTGCCGGCTTCTGCACTCAAGACCATTCCCCTCACTTGGCCTTTTGCCGTCTGGGGACTGGACATGGTGGGCCCTTTCAAGACAGCCCGCGGCGGCTTGACACATCTACTGGTCGCGGTGGACAAGTTCACCAAGTGGATCGAAGCAAAGCCGATTAAGAAGCTGAACGGGCCGACTGCCGTGACATTCATCACCGACATCACCACTCGGTACGGCGTACCGCACAGCATCATCATCGACAACGGCACGAACTTCGCCAAGGGAGCACTGGCACGTTTCTGCGCGACGTAGGGCATCCGACTGGACCTAGCGTCCGTTGCCCACCCGCAGTCAAACGGCCAGGTCGAGCGAGCAAATGGACTCATCCTCTCCGGCATCAAGCCTCGACTAGTTGTACCACTGGAACGATCGGCCGGCTGCTGGCTCGATGAGTTGCCGGCTGTCCTTTGGAGTCTGCGCACTACACCCAACAAGTCAACCGGCTTCACTCCATTCTTCCTCGTGTACGGTGCCGAGGCTGTCATCCCAACAGACATCGAGTTCGACTCACCTCGGATCACCATGTACACAGAGGAGGAGGCCAAGGAAGCAAGAGAAGACGACGTCGACCTACTGGAAGAAGGCCGGCTGTTAGCACTCAGCCGGTCCGCCATCTACCAGCAAGGGATGCGTCGCTACTACAACCGCAAGGTCAAGCCAAGATCCTTCCAAGAGGGCGACCTTGTGCTCCGGCTGATCCAGCGAATAGCCGGCCAGCACAAGCTCTCGGCCCCTTGGCAAGGCCCCTTCATCGTCAGCAAGGCACTCGGCAACGACTCCTACTACTTGATCGACGCGCAAAAACCAAGAGCACGCAAGAGAGACGACTCCGGCAAGGAGTCGGAGCGACCATGGAATGCAAACCTCCTAAGACGATTTTACAGTTGAAAGCAGTATGTATCACGCTACCCTTTTTGTATTAAGTACAAACCAACAGGCCCCCCGAACAGTACTCGGGGACTGCCTTTGTTTATCTATGAATGACAAGTGTCATATCCATGAATGAATTATTACATTCGAATTCTTGTCTGGCACCGGGTTCGACTAGTCGGCCCGGGGACTGGCCGCCTCGAGCTATATTGAAAGTTCTACCTGAAGTCAGCAAAGTAGTGCGCCGGCTCCCGAGTCCCCTCTTGTTAAAAGTCGCAGCTCAAAGAAACGACTGTCCGACTAATAAGAGGGAAGGCAGAAAGGATGCCCACATGAAAAATGGCTAAGGAACAACGAACCTATATAGCAAAGAGACGGCCTCCAAACATGCCTGCCGGCTGTCAAAAACAGCCGGCTGGCTGGCTTCCCAAAAACTTAGCTTTAGTCCAGCAAAGCTAAAGTACTTCCCCCCCCAATCGGCCAAGCACTCCTCCAGCTTCAGATTGCGGAGCAACTGTTGGACTGGGGAGGCGGCATCCAAGGGAGGGCGGCAAAGGAAACAGCGGAAGGATAAAAAGCAAAGTACAAGGAAAGGCCAAATGCATGCATAAGTTATATATACACATAAAGCCCCCAACGGGTTGGCAACAGACATAAGTTCGAATACACCCAGTGGGTGGAATTGTGCAGACTTAACCAAACATTGTTCCAAAAGTAACTAGACAGGAAAACAAAAGATAGCAGACTAAGGCGCGACGCGGAGGCCGAGCTGGTCGGTGAAGGCGGCCTCGCCGGCTGAAGGGGTGGCCGCCTAGCGGGTCTCGGCTTGATCACCACCTACGGCAGGTGACGCACTCGCGCGCGACGTGGTGCTGGAGGTGCGGTCAGGCTGAGGCTGGTCGGCTGCTCCACCAGCCGGCTCGGCGTCTTCACCCTCCTCCTCCTCCTCCTCTTCTTCACCCTCGTCGCTGGAGTCGATCTCCTCCGCCGAGTCTTCGCCGTCCGCCGGGTTCAGACCGAACCACTCCTCCGGCTGGGCGACACCGTTGTCGTCCACCTCGGGGGCGAAGACGCTGGTGTCGGTGTAGTTGACGATTGCCGAAGCCCGCCGGATGATGGCCGGCCGTGCCGGCTCCAGCTCCGTGTCGGCTTGCTGCCGCCAGGTAGCCAGCTGGTCCAGGCTCAGGCCAGGATACCAGGCCTTGACGAACTCCAGCGCCCGCCTGGCACCAGAGCGAGCCGCCAAGGCCTTCCAAGCTTCGAAGCGGCCGACTGCCACCTCCAGCCAGTCGGCAGTCCGACTGGGGGTGCGAGGAACCACTTGGCCGGGCCAGAGGGCGGCCAAGACTTGCGCCCCGGCTCGCTGAAGCCGGCGGAGCAGTCGGTGAGCCGGCTGGATGCGGGCCTGGATCGCCAGAAGCTGTTCCTCCAGCGAGCGGCCGGCGGTTGGCGAGATTTCAAAGCTAGCCTGCCTTCGCGCTTGACGACGGGCCTCGATGGTCTGGTTGGCGGCAGTAGAATAGCCAGGGAAATACTCTACGCAAGAAAGAAGAAGAAAGGAAGAAAAGAACACCAAAATCAGAAAACAAGCCAAAGTGGCAGATGGCAAGAAAGGACGAAGAGGTAGGCGGCTTACCGTCAACCAGATCTTCGATCTGGCCATAGCCAGAGATCAGAGTCTGCCTGGCCTCAGCCCAGCCAGCCGCCTCCGTCTCGTACTCGGCCTGGAGAGTGGCTTCGCGGTCCTGCACAGCCTTCAGAGCCGCCTTGTGGCCTTCCTCCTGGTCGGCCAACTTCATGGCCAAGCGGTCGCGTTCCTGCACCAAGGCGGCGATCTCGGCGTCCTTGGCACGAAGGGCAGTCTGGGACTCCCCCAGCTGTGCCCTCAGACTGGCATTGGCCGCTGCAGAGACGGCAGAAGAAGAAAGAACAGTAAGAAGAAGTCGTCAAGGAAGATCCGACCCGACTGCTCAGCAGTCGGCCCGAATCTCGGGGACTACACCCAGTGGGTGCGCTGACGCGCCCCCACATGAGACAAAGAACCAAGCACGTACCTCGGCTCTCAGTAAGGTCGGCGGTCTTCTGGGTCAGCTCCCGAGCCTGGGAGTTGAAGGCGGACGCACGAAGATTGTGGTAGTCCTGCAAAATAGACAGAAGATCGGAGTAAGAACAAGAATAGCAAAGACAAATCCTCCAAGAAGTTCCAAGCCGCCTGCTCAGCAGCCGACTTGGAACTCGGGGACTACACCCAGTGGGTGCGCTGACGCGCCCCCACGGAAGAAATCAAGATCAAGAGAAGCTAGATGGGAAGACTAACCCGGATGGCCGCCCGGGTCGTGAGAAACTCATCGGTGAACTGCCTCAGCGCCGCGGCTTGGCCCTGGAGCCGGGTCCGGACGTCCTGCGCAGCCACATTCATCACGGCCGTCCCTCCGCCTGGCGTCCACCCTGAGGTTGCGCTGGCCGCCTCCGCATCCTGGGCCGACGAGCTGGAGCCCACGGCCGGCTGTGGCTCCGACGCGGCCTTCCCCGCGCGCTGACTCGGCGGTGTCCGGACCGCCATCTCAGTCCTCACGGCCGGCTCGCCCCCCGCCGACTGTGTAGGCAGCTGATCAGGCCGGCCGCCTTGAGCCGCCCAAGTCGATGGGGTCGGCACCGGCGCCCTCTCCAGGATGATGACGTCGTTGTCTCTTCCCAGCCCTAGCTAGTCGCCGCTGGCTCCTTCTGGCGAGGGCTCCATGGAACCCGGCACCGCAACGCGCTGAGGGGTGACCATCAAGACCTCCCCCGCCGCTTCTGCAGCTGCAGCCTCCGCTTGGGCCCTGGCAGCGGCGTCGGCGAGCACCTTCGCCACCTCCTCCTCCAGCGCCGCCTGAGCGGCGGCCGCCTTCCGTGCCTCCGCCTCTCGCGCCTCCCGTTCCGCCCGCGCCTCCCGCGCGTTCCATTCTGTCGCCTCCTGAAGATCGGCCCGGGGGTCCACACGGCGGGTGGTGCTCCCAGACCCCCTCGGCGACTCGACGACGGAGGCAGCAGCCGCCCGCTCAAGCGACAGCGGAGCTCTGATCAATTGAAGAAAGAGACAAGGGTTCAGAAACCACCAAAGAAAAGAAAGAAAAAGAGTATATGAAAGAAAGTGAACTTACGCCGACACGGTCTGCGGTTGCTTCACCGCCTTGCTGAAGCGAGCCGCCTTCGCGGCCGCCTCCTCCCGCCTAGTGGCGGCCGCCCCGCCCCTGGGTTATTTCGTCCGACTGCCGAACAGACCCTGGGCGGCGCGACGCTTCTGCCCTCCGCCCCGAGCAGGAGGTGCAGCGGAGGAGCCCGCACCGCGCCCAGAAGCCGGCTGGCCGTGCGGGGCGACTTCGGCTTCGTTGTCGTCCGGCCAGTCGTCGAAGGTGACTCCGAGCCCGGAGCCGCCTGCTTCGCCGCCGGCTTGGCCGCCACCCCGCTCGATGTTGTCGTCCATGCCGGCCGCCCCCAGGTCGGGGTCCTCCAGATCGTGTTCCGTCCGGTCGGGGACGAATCGACGTTCCGTGTCTGACCCGCCGGCCGACCGGAGAAGAGGACTCTGTCAAAAAACAAGCCGACTAAGTTAGAGTCGGCCAAGAGGAACTCGGTGACGAAGTTAAGAGAAGAAGAAGACACAGGGAGAGCATACCGTGGGCGGTGGATTGGCTCGGCTGTATGGCTCCTTGCCGAACTGCCACTCTTCGGAGAGCTTGCAGTTCGCAAGGTAGTTCACCATATAGGCGACCTCCTCGTGCGGCATGTCCTTGGTGCACATCCGGCTCGGATCGAGCTGGCCGCTCATCTGACAGATCAGATGAGGACGGCTCTGGAGCGGAAGAACCCGGCGCGTGACGAAGGCGGCCAGAAGGTCAGCCCCCGTCAAGCCCTCCAACTGGGTCATCACTCGCACTCGGGCGACGGCTGCGGACCCGGCCGGCGTCAGGGTCACGGCCCGGAAGGACCACTGGGGCCGCCTACCCGCCGGTGGGCCGGCTACGTAAGCCGGCAGGTTGATGTAGTCACCCCGTGGGGCGATGTTCCGCACGTAGAAGTACGACTTCTGCCATTTCTTCACCGATTGGATCAGCGGGATGACGGGGAAGGGGTTGTCGGCGACCGACCTCCGCGACGCGATGAAGGCGCCAGTCTGAGCCGGCACGCCCTGCATGCGCGTGCCCAGCTTGGACTGGAAGAACTCCCCCCAGAGCTCGAGGGTGGGGAGGACGCCGAGGTAGCCCTCGCACAGGGTGACGAAGGCCGACAGCAGCACCACCGCATTCGGGGTGAGGTGGTGCGGCTGGAGCTGATAGAATTCGAGCCAGGAGCAGAAGAAGGCGCTCGCTGGAAGGCCGATGCCGCGCAAGAAGTGCGAGCGGAAGACCACCCGCTCGCCCCCCTGCGGCTCCGGCGTGATTTCCTTCGCCGGCGCGAGGCGGACCTCCACCTTGTCCGCGCTGGGCAGCCGCCGCGTGTTGCGGAGGAACTCGACGTGGTCGTCGTGGACGTTGGAGCCATCCCAATCCCCGCCATACTGCTCCGTGGCGGGAGGCATGGCGAAAACAAGCACGGCGGCCGAGGAATGTGTAGTGGAAGAGCGCGGCGGCGAGGCGCTGTCGCAAGAACCGGCGAGCGAAGAAGATGGTGGAGGTAGGAGGGGCGTGCGAGGGCCTCCCGCCCTCCACCTCCCCCTACTTATAGCTTCGCGAGGCAGGACCGGGGAAGCCGAACGTGGGGGGAGACGTGGGATTAACTGCACCCACTCCCCCCACGCCTCGCGATTATTGCGCATAAATGCAAGCCGAAACTGCCGCACGAGACGTGCGGGCGGTTTCGGGATGTAGACAATCCACGCCTAGGCCAGGGCGCGGACGTGGCGGGCCCCCTCCCTGCGGCAATGTCCCGTCACGCGCGTGGGCTGGCAGGCTTTCCGGCCAAGAAGGGCCACGTGGTTCGCAGACGGCCAGTGGCCGGCCCGCGGCCCGGTGCACGCACTGGCGCGCTCCCGCCCTCCGACTTCGGAAGATTTTAACCCAGGCGGCACACCTAACCAAGGCCGGCTCCCAGCTGCCGGCTTGCTAAGATGGGAAGCTGATCGAGCTTCTCAACTCCTACTCAACCTCGAAGCCCAATCAGCTTCGGGGACTACTGTTAGAGTAAATGGCCACGGGTAGCCTAACCAACTACCCCTGCTTCTTCAGAAAAATTATCAGGCCTTTGGGCCTCCCAATGCTCCAAGCATTGGACCCCCTTCCCTGGCCGGCTGCCTCTGAAGCCGACTCACGGAAGGCGGCCCAGCCTCAAGCGACCTCCATCCCCAAGACAACCGCGGGGTGGCCGACTCCAAGAAGCCGGCTTCAAAGAGCGCTGACTCCAAGAAGCCGGCCGAGACCACAACCACCAAAGCTACTCCCACATAACGGTGACAAGACGGGGTGTGGCCACAGTGCGGCCCACTACCCCCGAAGCCCGAGGCGGGCATGGCTACAGGAGGCCGTACGGGACGGCCGCTTCCCGTGCGGCTCGGCACTGTAGCCATGCTAGCCTCAACGTCATCACGACAGACTCCCGTACGGCCTGCGGGCGGCGGGCCTCTTCAGCCAGAGAGAGGCGTGAAGGCGGCCCGGCCTTTCCCAGTCATCCAAGGGCGTAGCCGGCCCCCAGAAGCCGGCTACTCCCTTCCTCGAAGCAGGAGCCCCATTAAGGAGACAAGACGAGGTAAGGCTACAGTGAGAGCCCCCGAGGCGGCCCACTGTAGCCACGCTTACCTCGACAAAGCCCTCGTCATCAGAGGCGAGGCTACAGTAAGAAGCCGCCGACAAGACCCTAGGCGGTGGGGCCGGCCTGTCGACCAAGAAGCCGGCAGCCGGCGGGACCCACCAGTCGGCGGGACCCAACAGCCGGCGGAGAAGCCGCCGAGCGTAGACACTGACGGCTGGGACCAGTGCCCAGCCGGATTACCATTGTACCCCCGGGGGTAGGCCTATATAAACCCCCCGGAGCACCCATGCAAAGGGTTGGCTTCTAAGCATAGCACACACACCATAGATAGAGAGAAGAGAGAGCTAGCCTTGTTCTTCTTCTCCCTTGAACCCAACAGCTCTAGGAGCGATTGTAGCTACTTTCACCGATCTAGTGATCATGCGGAGACCCCGTAGAGCAGGACTAGGGGTGTTATCTCCTCGGAGAGCCCCGAACCTGGGTAAGATCCGCCGGCGTGCATGTCTTCGCCTCATCCCGTTTCCAGGCACCGGCGACGTCTTATTGGCACCCACAATGATAAGCCATCCGTTGGCATATGTCGCACCAACCACCCGACACTGCGCGTGAGGTGACACAAGAATCCCGGCGGCGTGTTCGGGTATTCTGGACTTCAGATTTGGAGTACCACTTATCTGTCGAAATCTTTCATCATTCACTTAAAAAAGTCGATTGATCATACATTGAGTAC
This sequence comes from Triticum aestivum, assembly GCF_018294505.1. Classification (NCBI taxonomy): domain Eukaryota; kingdom Viridiplantae; phylum Streptophyta; class Magnoliopsida; order Poales; family Poaceae; genus Triticum; species Triticum aestivum. Next base: position 34,856,668 of record NC_057808.1, on the reverse strand, counting down.
CATATAACTGGAATTACCGATGCAAGTCGAAGAAGGATTGGCCGGTGCTGCCGGCTGGCGTCAAGTTCGATCCCACGGATCAGGAGCTGATCGAGCACCTTGAGGCCAAAGTGAGTGCTGACAGCGTGAGATTTCAGTCTCTCATCGATTTGCTCATACCAACCATCGACAGCGAGCACGGCATATGCTACACCCAACCTGAGAAACTTCCAGGTAAGACACCGATCGGCCGTCTACTTGCACAAACATATTCCTTTGTTTATAGCTCTATTTTTCTTTTTAGACGCGGACCTGGTGAAGCAATTACAATTTGACAGTTAATAAAAAGTGAAACAAGTGACTGCAACATGCCAAAGATGTTATGAAAATGCCAACTGGCTACACTAAAACCTGTATTCCACAATACTGCAGGTATCACACTGAGTGGCCTAAGGAAGCATTTCTTCCAGCGCAATTCCAGGGCGTTCAAAAGGGGCATGTGGACGCGTCGCAAGATACAGTCGGAGTGCGGCATGCACGCGATGTGGCACAAGACCGGCAATACCTTGCCGGTGATGGTCAACGGCCAGCAAGACGGGCAGCAAAAAAGGTTCTGGTGCTGCACACCAACAAGAACTTCAACCAGCAGAGGGCCAACTGGGTGATGCACCAGTACCACCTCGGGGACCTGGAGCAAGAGAAGGAGCGGGAGCTGGTCCTCTGCAAGATTTTCTACCAGACGAACACTAGGGCCAGGAGTAAAAGGATTATAAGTTAGTTTGGTATTGGTAGTTGTACTACCTTGTCGTCCGCAAGTTGGTATTGTTGTTAACGATCTTTTGGTATGAACTTGCATTTGCTTCCAACCATCATGCCGAGGGTCGACGTGGATATAAAGCTGAATCATTTGTTTCGAAACGAATTTTCAGGCACCTGATTTTTATTTGATGGGTAGCATAAGCACCCGCCATTCGAATTCCCAGTTCTCCAATTTTTTCGAAACAAGTGCATGCACTTATTATCACGATAAAAAAACAATATCCGTGCTGCATCCCAGTTATCAGTCTGTACTTGCAGAATTCTCTCGTTTATTGAGCATGTATATTGTTTTTTCAGGTCGAGCAAGTTTCAACTGGGCTGTAGACTGCCCAGGGTTGGTTTTGTTTTTAACAGGCCCAGCCCATGACGACAACGGGGCACAAAGATCCAGCAGGTATCTACTGGCCTCTGGCCCGCCAGCGTTAGTTATATTTTGTCTTACAACATCCGCAGGCAGTTTTTTTACTGAATCAAACACACAGCCCAGTTCTATTTTCCTCTTGAAACGCATGTCCTACATCCGTTTTCTAATCTCTACCTATAATTTTACTAGTTCATATAGACGTATCATTATATTGAAAACACATAAAATTCCCTTTTCATATTTACATCCTTATTTTTGTTGTTTTTTCCCACCCAGCGCTGATTTTTTTACCACTGGTTTTCCCTTAAACCAACTCAATTGTCCCACGTCTTATTTGCTTAGAAAAACAAAATGATTTTTTTGGCAAATCGATAAGTTCTTAAAAAAATGTTTATCATTTCGGGATTACAACAGTTCGGACTCCACTGAAATATGCAAAATAAGGTTGAACTTTTTGACCGTGGTCCTGGGCAGAAAATGGGCTGTAATAAATTACTTAATATTAGCAAATGGGCTGCAAATTATAAAAAATAGCAAATGGGCTTTATGTTGTCTGCCACAGATTTGGAGGCTGACTTGTGGGCCTACTAAGTGCATGCGTACACCAGGTTTCTCAAAAAAGAAACTTAGTCAACAATCGACTCTACCAGCGTCAGACCGTTAGAAGTCAATCTAACAACAATCATGCTTCTTCAGTCTCTGATCTTCCTGCCCCAGCCGCCCAAACCAGCGCCGTCGGAACCGCCTGCTCCCGCCTCCCGTGGCCGGCAGTGCTACCGGGCAGGCCTCACGGCCCGATCATACTCGCATCCCTGGCCTGTCTATCCCTCTACTCACCCACAACTCCTGTTAGTTTCCGGCGACGGCAGCCGAACCAGTCAACCCTCGTACTCTCCATCGCGTGGGCAGCCACTACCATGTCTTCCCCGGCTCTGTATCGTTCCCTTCGTAGGCCTCGCCGTCGTCCACCGCCCTGGTGCTCTCGGCACGGCGTGGTCAACGATGTCCATCCAACGGCCGTAGTGCTTCTTCAACCTCTGGTCTTCTTGCCCGAGCCGCCCAAAGCAGCGCGGGTCGTGCCGCATGCTCCTGCCTCCCGTGGCCGGATGTGCTGCCGCGGAGGCCTCACCGTCCCCATACTACTCCCACCGCTGGCCAGGCCATCCCTCCACTCACCCACTCCCCCTGTTATTCTACAGCGACGGCAGCCTCACACCGCAGCCGAACCAGTGAACCCTCGAACTCCTCTCCGCGTGGGGATCCACTGCCATGTCTTCCCCGGCTCCGCGTCGTACCCTTCCTAGGCCTCGCCGTTGTCCACCGCCGTGGTGCTCTCGGCGCGGCGTGGTCAGTGTGGTCAACGACCGACTTCCATCGAAAGAGTACTGTATGTGGAGAGGCTAACAGCTGGGTCCACGGCAGCCGCAAGGAAGTGCCTCCTTATTACGCGCAAAATAATTATTCATCCACCTGACAGCAGGGACCCACCGGACGGGCCACCAGTATTTCGTGAAAAAAACGTTTCCCCCCTGACTGCTGGGACCCACCGGACAGGCCACCGTATTTCACGAAAAAAACGTTTGCCCCTGACTGCTGGGACCCACCGGACGGACCACCGTATTTCGCGAAAAAAACGTTCCCCCCGCTGTCAGCTCGGACTCACCGGAAGTGCCTCCTTATTACGCACAGAAAAATGAATACTCCCCTGCTAGCTGGGACCCACCATGGTGGGAGGCTGACTTGTGGGCCTACTAAGTTGACGGGGACGGAGGGCTTTGTCAACTTAGTCAATATGAACGATTCTAGCTCCAGTGACCGTACGATGTCCATCCAACGGCCGTAGTGCTTCTTCAACCTCTGGTCTTCTTGCTCCAGCCACCCAAAGCAGCGCTGGTCGTGCCGCATGCTCCTGCCTCCCGTGGCCGGCTGTGCTACCGCGGAGGCCTCACCGCCCCCTACTATTCCCACCGCTGGCCAGGCCCTGCGGCGACGGCAGCCTCACACCGCAGCCGAACCAGTGAACCCTCGTACTCCTCTCCGCGCGGGCTTCCACTGCCGCGTCTTCCCCGGCTCCGCGTCGTCCCCTTCCTAGGCCTCGCCGTCGTCCACCGCCGTGGTGCTTTCCGTGCGGCGTGGTCAACGTGGTCAAGGTACGACTTCCATCAGAAGAGTACTGTACGTGGAGAGGCTGACAGCTGGGTCCACGGCCACAGCCCAGTTTTTTTGTGATTTGCCAAGTAAGTCGCTTTGTCAGGCCTGTTGGGCTGCAAATCTTTCAAGACGAGGAGAGCTTTCATTCGGCTGGCCGAGAAAATGGCCCATTAGTAATGAGAAATGGGTTGTACATTCTTAAAACACATCAAACCGGCAATTAGTTTCAAATATCTTTTTTTTCATTTCGAGATTTTAAATTACATTAATTTTTATGCGTGGAGAATTTGTTGGATTTTATATTGATATACATTTATTTTTAAAATCAGTTTGAATGTGAGTCGAAATTTCGGGATTAAAAACAGTTCGGACCGCACCGAAATATGCAAAATTTCGTATAATTTTTTAATCGTGGCCACAATATGGGCTGTAATGCTAACAAAAAGAATATGGGCTCCAAAAAACCTTAATAATTAGCAAATGGGCTGTAAATTATTAGAAATAATGGCAGATGGGTTGTATGCTGTTTTCCACAGATTTGAGGCTTTCCTAAAAAAAGGTTGACGCACAAGCAGTGACTGTTGGATGGCCATCCAACGGCCGTCATGCTTCTTCAATCTCTGCTCTTCCTGCTCCAGCCGCTCAAACAAGCGCCGGCGGGACTGCCTGCTCCCTCCTCCCCGCGGCCGGCTCTGCTACCGCGCAGGCCTCACCGCTCCACCGTACTCCCATCACTGGCCTAGCCATCCCTCTACTCACCCACGCATGCTATTATTCTCCGGCGACGGCAGACGAACCAGTAAACCCTCGTACAGTCGTACTCCCCTCCGCGTGGGAAACAACTGCCGAGTCTTCCCTGCCTCCGTGTCGTTCCCTTCCTAGGCCTCGCCGTCGTCCACCGCCCTGGTGCTCTCGGCGCGGCCTGGTCAACGTGGTCAACGACCGACATGCATCTGAAGTGGACTGTACGTGGAGAGGCCGACAGCTGGGTCCACGTCCGCACGCAAGGAAATGCCTCCTTATTACGCGCAAAATAATGATTCCTCCACCTGACATCAGGGACCCACCGAAAGGGCCTCTGTATTTTGCGAAAAAACGTTACCACCGCTGACAGCTCGGACCCACCAGCTATATCTTTGCACGCAAGGAAGTGCCTCCTTATTACGCACAAAAAAATGAATACTCCCCCTGTTAGCTGGGACCCAGTATAGTGGCAGGCTGACTTGTGGGCCTACTAAGTTGACGGGGACGGAGGGCTTTGTCAACTTAGTCAATATGCACGATTCTAGCTCCAGTGACCGTACGATGTCCATCCAACGGCCGTAGTGCTTCTTCAACCTCTGGTCTTCTTGCTCCAGCCGCCCAAACCAGCGTCGGTCGTGCCTCGTGCTCCTGCCTCCCGTGGCCGGCTGCGATGCGGCGGAGGCCTCACCGCCCCCTCCTACTCCCACCGCTGGCCAGGCCATCCCTCTACTCACCCAGACCCCCTGTTATTCTGCGGCGACGGCAGCCTCACACTGCAGCGAACCAGTGAACCCTCGTACTCCTCTACGCGTGGGCATCCACTTCCGCGTCTTCCCCGGCTCCGCGTCGTCCCCTTCCTAGGCCTCGCCGTCGTCCACCGCCCTGGTGCTCTCGGCGCGGCGTGGTCAACGTGGTCAAGGAACGGCTTCCATCGGACGTGGACTGTACGTGGAGAGGCTGACAGCTGGGTCCATGGCCACAGCAAGGAAGTGCCTCCTTATTACGTGCAAAATAATTATTCCTCCACCTGACAGCGGGGACCCACCGGACGGGCCACCGTATTTCGCGAAAAAAACGTTTCCCCCTGACTGCTAGGACCCACAAGCTACACCTTCGCATGCAAGGAAGTGCGTCCGGGCAAAAAAAACAAAACGATTCGCCCCCCCCTGACTGCTGGGACCCACCAGCTACATCTTCGCACGCAAGGAAGTGCCTGACAGTCGGGACCCACCTGGTCGAAGCGTACGTAGCGTTGTCATTCTGGTCGCGAACGTGTACGTACATATATACTGGTGGATGTAGAGGCGCGCACGTGTCCTAGTAGAGGCGCGTACGTGTCGAAGTAGAGGCGCGCACGTAGCATGTACACGTACGTACAGCGGCCAAGGTGCAAGAAAGAAAATACGGCCACGTATGTGTACATACGGGCGGGGTCTCGAACGCCTACTCGCGCATACGTATGGCCAGGGCTCGTGTACATGGCTAGGTCGGAACGGAGAAACAGCGTCGTCGTCGTGTTCATGGGGAGGCAACGGAATGCGTCGTGTTCATGGGGAGGCAACGGAATCCGTCGTGTTCATGGGGAGGCAACGGACTGCGTCGTGTTCATCGGGAGGCAACGGAACGCGTGGGAGCCAACCGGCTGGGTCGGAACGGAATGCGTGGTCGTGTTCATCGGGAGGGCTTGGACGGAAGAGGCGATGGAAACGAGGCCTGGCGTACCGCAGAACAGAGGAAACGGACCTCCTACGGTCCAAATGGGGGTCCTGTTGATTGGGAGGGGTGTGGCGTACCGCAAAACGGAGGAAACGGACCTCCTCGTCGAAACGGGGGTCCTGTTGATCGGGAGGGGTGTGGCGTACCGCAAAACGGACGAAACGGACCTCCTACGGTCGAAACGGGGGTCCTGTTTATCGGGAGGGGTGTGGCGTACCGCAAAAAGGGACTCCACGGGATACTGTTCATCTCCACCGTCGACCTCCTCCAGCCTCCACGGGCTCCTGTTCATCCAGCCTCCACCGCGCGCTACTCCACCGGCTACTGTTCAACCACCCCTCCACCGTCTACTGTTCATCCAGCCCTCCACACCACGGGGTCCGGTTCAACCACCCCTCCACGGGCACCCCTCCACCGTCTACTGTTCATC
>NC_057808.1:34843897-34850144 GCF_018294505.1 Triticum aestivum | reverse complement strand
AGGTGGCATCGATCGGCTTTAGTTAGTAGCAGTAGCGAATTAATCGCTCGATCGGGTTCAGTTAACAGCCATCGATCGATCGCTCGGGTTCAGTAACGCGTGGCCTGCAGTGCAATCGCTCGGGTTCAGTTAGAGCCCAACGCCTCGCTCGGGTTCAGTTAGAGCCAACGCCTTGCACACACGCGCGTACGTGTACGAGAGAAACGTGCATCGCTCGGCCCCCGACCTCCCACCGTAACCGGGAACTCCCCGAAATTTTCCCTGCCCTCACTTCTACCACGGTTTTTTCTGTCATGGACGGCCCAAAGAATGTCATGCAGCTGCGTCTCCGGCCTGCCCAGGACGAAAATCCCATTTTCTGTCATGATTTTTTGTCATAGAAGTAGGAGCCCACCACATCTATGATGATACTGGGTTTTGTCACAATTATCGTCATAGCAGTGTCATATGTATGACAGAAAAAAAATTCGTTCGGCCCAAAATGTCACGGATGTGTCTTTTTTTTTGTAGTGTACCATACTCTTATAGTCTAGAAAAATAGGAGGCAGCAACTTTTCTTCTTTCTCATAATACCTAATAGGTATGTTAAAGTGTGCAGCGAGGCGCGAGGCGAAGATACCTCCCAAGATGGGACCCTTCGTACGGTTTAGATTTAACCGCTTGGCAACAATAGCGCCTAGACTAAAAGTGTTATCACGAAACAAGGCATGGCACAAAATAACAATATCAGGGGCACTAAGGTTTCCACAGTTCCCGCGACCAATTAAACATCTACTAGCAAATATTGCAAAGTAACGTGGAACAGGAAAGTGTATGCTAGTGATTCTTGCATCGGAAACTTTACTCGTTTCCCCTATAGAAATCATATCAATAAACCCTTCCACATCATTACGATGTGGTTCCTCTATGCTGCGCGCAAAAGGTAACTTGCAAACCTCACAAAAATCATATAGGGACATCTCCTTATACTCATCATATAAATAAAATCTACCGAAGGTAGTGATCTCCTAGCATGGAAATGAAAATTTTGCACGAAAATATTAGTGAGTAGGAGATACTGTTCGCGCTGGTCGCGGAGGAAGTTGGTGAGGCCCGCATTCTCAGCCAAATAATAAAAATCATCATGAATCCCGGCTGCCCTCAAGAAATCATCACAAGGCCATTCGCACGGCCGAACCTCCGTGGTGCGAGGGAGATTATATTTGGGCCTTTTATCCTCTTCACTTTGCTTATCCTTCGAGCTTCGGCTTGAAGAGCCCCTCAAAAATCTCTTCATCATTTTCTAAAAATTTCTGAAATTTTTAGTAACTTGAAATAAAAGTTAATCAAACTCGACAAAATTGATAGCAACTACTCCCACAAGTGCCTAGAGGCTATATCATGCATTAGAACTACTTGGGACCATATAAATTTGACATGCAAGCTCAAGAACAGGGTCACCTAGGCAGCAAAAAATTGCAAAGAATAAAGCACTAGAACAAAAACTAATTGGACCATTGGAGGAGTCACATACCGAAGAACAATCCCCCAAAGCAGTTTTATGAGTGGAGCTTTGAGCAAGGAGATCGAAAATGGCAGGAAGATGAGCTAGAACTCGTGCTTGAGCTGGTTGGTGATTTTTTTTGGGAGGAAGAAGGAGTGTGTGGTTGCTGGAATAAGTGGAGGGGGCCACCAGGGGCCCACGAGGCAGGGGGCACGCCCAGGGGGTGGGCGCGCCCTGGACCCTCGTGGCCAGGTGTTTGCTCCCCCTGATGTGTTCTCAGTGCCAAATATTCTCAAATAATCTAGAAAAATCATATTTCATTTTCGGGGCATTTGGAGAACTTTTATTTTCGAGGTATTTTTTATTCCACGGATAATTCAGAAAACAGACAGAAAATACTATTTTTGCTTTATTTAATCTAAATAAGAGAAAGTAAAAGGAGGGTACAGAAGGTTGTGCTTTCTAACTTCATCCATCTCATGCTCATCAAAAGGAATCCACTAACAAGGTTGATCAAGTCTTGTTAATAAACTCTTTTCGAATAACATGGAACCGGAGAAATTTTGAATAACACTAGGTTACCTCAACGGGGATATGCACATCCCCAACAATAAGAATATCATATTTCTTCTTGAAAGTAGGAAGAGGAAATTCAAAACCTCCAAAGGTAATTGTTGGAATTTTTCCAATAGAATTGATACTGTGGACTTGAGGTTGTTTCCTTGGAAAGTGTACCGTATGCTCATTACCATTAACATGAAAAGTGACAATGCCTTTGTTGCAATCAATAACAGCCCCTGCAGTATTCAAAAAGGGTCTACCAAGGATAATCGACATACTATCGTCCTCGGGAATATCAAGAATAACAAAGTCCATTAGAATAGTAACGTTTGGAACCACAACAGGCACATCCTCACAAATACCGACAGGTATAGCAGTTGATTTATCGGCCATTTGCAAAGATATTTCAGTATGTGTCAACTTATTCAAATCAAGTCTACGATATAAAGAGAGAGGCATAACACTAACACCTGCTCCAAGATCTAAAGCGGTTTTAACATAGTTTCTTTTAATAGCAAGGTATAGTTGGTACTCCTGGATCTCCAAGTTTCTTAGGTATTCCACCTTTAAAAATATAATTGGCAAGCATGGTGGAAATTTCAGCTTTCGGTATCTTTCTTTTATTTGTGACAATATCTTTCATGTACTTAGCATCAGGATTCATTTTAAGCATATCAGTCAAACGCATATGCAAAAAGATAGGTCTAATCATTTCAGCAAAGCGCTCAAAATCCTCATCATCCTTTTTCTTGGATGGTTTGGGAGGAAAAGGCATGGGTTTCTGAACCCATGGTTCTCTTTCTTTACCGTGCTTCCTAGCAATGAAGTCTCTCTTATCATAACGTTGATTCTTCGATTGTGGGTTATCATGATCAACAGGAGGTTCAATTTCTACATCATTGCTATTGCTAGGTTGAGCATCAACATGAACATCATCATTAAAATTATCACTAGGTTCATGTTCATCACCAGATTGTGTTTCAGCATTAGAAATAGAAATATTATTGGGATTCTCCGGTATGTCAATAACAGGTTCACTAGAAGCATGCAAAGTCCTATCATTTTTCTTTTTCTTCTTTTTAGAAGGACTAGGTGCATCAACATTAGTTCTCTGAGAATCTTGCTCAATTCTCTTAGGGTGGCCCTCAGGATACAAAGGTTCCTGAGTCATTTTACCCCCTCTAGTCATCACTCTAACAACATTATCATTTTTCTTATTGTTTAATTCATTGAGCAAATTATTTTGAGCTTTAAGTACTTGTTCTACTTGAGTGGTAACCATAGAAGCATGTTTACTGATGAGTTCAAGTTCACCTTTAACTCTAGACATATAATCACTCAAGTGTTCAATCATATAAGCATTTCGTTTCAATTGTCTACCAACATACGCATTGAAGTTTTCTTGTTTAACAATAAAATTATCAAACTCATCTAAACATTGGCTAGCAGACTTATAGCGAGGAATATCACCCTCATCAAATCTATAGAGAGAATTTACCTTTACTACCTGTGTCGGGTTATCAAGACCATGTATTTCTTCAATAGGTGGTAAATTCTTAACATCTTCAGCTTTAATACCCGTCTCTTTCATAGATTTCTTTGCCTCTTGCATATCTTCAGGACTGAGAAATAGAATACCCCTTTTCTTCGGAGTTGGCTTAGGAGTTGGTTCAGGAAGTGTCCAATTATTTTCATTAGTCAACATATTATTCAATAGCAATTCAGCTTGATCAACTATTCTTTCCCTGAAAACACAACCAGCACAACTATCCAGGTGGTCTCTGGAAGCATTGGTTAGTCCATTATAAAAGATATCAAGTATTTCATTTTTCTTGAGAGGATGATCAGGCAAAGCATTAAGCAATTGGAGAAGCCTCCCACAAGCTTGTGGGAGACTCTCTTCTTCAATTTGCACATAATTATATATTTTCCTCAAAGCAGCTTGTTTCTTATGAGCGAGTAAATATTTAACAGAGAAGTAGTAAATCATATCCTGGGGACTACGCACAAAACCAGGATCAAGAGAATTAAACCATGTTTTAGCATCACCATTTAATGAGAACGGAAATAACTTAAGGATATAGTAGTAGCGAGTTTCCTCATCATTAGTGAATAGGGTGGCTATATCATTTAATTTAGTAAGATGTGCCACAACAGTTTCAGATTTATAGCCATAAAAAGGATCAGATTCAACCAAAGTAATTATCTCAGGATCAACAGAGAAATCATAATCCTTATCAGTAACACAGATAGGTGAAGTAGCAAAAGCAGGGTCATATTTCATTCTAGCATTCGAGGATTTTTCTTTCAGCTTAGCTAATAATTTCTTAAGATCATATCTATCATTGCAAGCAAGAAAGTCTCTAGCAGTTTCTTCATCCATAACATAACCCTCAGGCACAACAGGCAATTCATATCTAGGGGGAGAATCTTCATCATCACTTTCATCAGTATTATCAGTTTCAATAATTTCATTCTCTCTAGCCCTAGCAAGTTGTTCATCAAGAAATTCACCTAGTGGCATAGTAGTATCAGGCATAGAAGTTGTTTCATCATAAGTATCATGCATAGCAGAAGTGGCATCATCAATAACATACGACATATCAGAATTAATCGCAGAAGCAGGTTTAGGTGTCGCAAGCTTACTCAAAACAGAAGGTGAATCAAGTGCAGAGCTAGATGGTAGTTCCTTACCTCCCCTCGTAGTTGAGGGAAAAATCTTAGTTCTTTCGTCTTTCGAGTTCCTCATAGTGATCAGCAGATATAAATCCCAAGTGACTCGAAGAATAGAGCTATGCTCCCCGACAACGGTGCCAGAAAATAGTCTTGATAACCCACAAGTATAGGGGATCGCAATAGTTTTCGAGGGTGGAGTATTCAACCCAAATTTATTGATTCGACACAAGGGGAGCCAAAGAATATTCTCAAGTATTAGCAGTTGAGTTGTCAATTCAACCACACCTGGATAACTTAATATCTGCAGCAAAGTATTTAGTAGCAAAGTAGTATGATAGTAACGGTAACGGTGACAAAGGTAACAGTAGCAATTTTGTAGTAACTGTAATAGTGGCAACGGAAAAGTAACTAAGTAAAGAGCAATATGTGAAAAGCTCGTAGGCATTGGATCGGTGATGGAGAATTATGTCGGATGCGATTCCTCATGCAATAGTTATAACCTAGGGTGACACAGAACTAGCTCCAGTTCATCAATGTAATGTAGGCATATCTTCCAAATATAGTCATACGTGCTTATGGAAAAGAACTTGCATGACATCTTTTTTCCTACCCTCCCGTGGCAGCGGGGTCCTATTGGAAACTAAGGGATATTAAGGCCTCCTTTTAATAGAGTACCGGACCAAAGCATTAACACTTAGTGAATACATGAACTCCTCAAACTACGGTCATCACCGAGAGTGGTCCCGATTATTGTCACTTCGGGGTTGCCGGTGTAACACCCCGCATGTAACTTGCCATATTTGTAACTCCGACTCTTGCCATTTTCGGCTATGTGCTATGATATTCCCTCCGTGGTCGGGTTTTGTTTTTCGTTTTGTATTTTGTTCATGTCATGCATTTCATATCATGTCATCATGTGCATTGCATTTGCATACGTGTTCGTCTCATGCATCCGAGCATTTTCCCCGTTGTCCGTTTTGCAATCCGGCGCCCCTATCTCCTCCGGTGCACCCATCTTGTTCTCTTTCGTGTGCGGGTGTCAAACTTTCTCGGAATGGACCGAGGCTTGTCAAGTGGCCTTAATATACCACCCGGAGACTACTGGTCAAGTTTCGTTCCATTTGGAGGTCGTTTGGTACTCCAACGGTTAACCGGGCATCCGCAAAGTCCATTTGTGTGTCCAGCAAAACCCCCCCTCTAAAACCAGCCCAAAACCCACCAAACTCTCTTCCATGCTGTAGGTCGTTCGATCACGATCGTGTGGGCGAAAACCGCACCTCATTTGGAGCCTCCTAGCTCCCTCTACCTATAAATATGTGAGCATCCCAAAATAACATTCGCAGTCCCCGAAACCCTAAAAATCTCCTCTCCGCGGGCGGACGCATCCAGTGCCGCCGGACGAAATCGCCACCGCGCCCGCAGCCAATCCGGGGCCGGCACATGTCCCGCCGCCGCCCGTACCGCGCCGGCCCGTCGGGGCCCGACCACGGCCCTCCCGGCCCGCAGCTCCGCCGCCCGACACCCGCG
>NC_057808.1:34735455-34843375 GCF_018294505.1 Triticum aestivum | reverse complement strand
GGACCTCCGCAGCTCCGCCGCCGTCCTCGCCATCCGCCGCCGGCGCGCCGTGCCCCGCCGCCGTCCGCCTCGCCTCCTTCCCCCTCCGGCCTCTCCTCCCTCTCCTCCGGCCGTCGCCGACGAGGACGAGCCCGAGCACTCCGGCCAGATCTGGACGTGGTACTGTAGCAGGTTGACCCGAGACCCTCCCCGTTTTTCTGCTGTCTTGGATTTTTGACGATATTTGCCCATGTTCATCGTTGCATAACTTCTTGCATGTAGCTCCGATTCGCGCGTGTAATATGTCAAATTGTTCGCTCGTGATGCTCTACATTTTGTTCAATTGCACCATATTCATTAGAGGTCATCTTGATGCCCAAATCTCTGTTGGAAGAGGGCTAGTTGCTGTTATCCTCTGGTTCTTATCAGAACTTGGAGATTTGTCATTTTTGTATTATTAAATCTGTGCATCTTATGGGCATGAGCTCTACATGTGTTTTGAAGTATGCCATGCCATCTTTCCAGTGGTGTATGCCATGTATTTTTGTGATCTCTGTGGTGACTAGCACAAGCATGCAAATTAGGCTCCGTAATGTTTCTGATTTCAGGGACTTGGTGATTTCTCTTAAGACTTTGTCTGCTGTTATTTTGTTGCCATGTAAACTTGATGCTACAAAGAGATCCATGCATATTTTGGTGATGTTCAGTAAGGATGTTTTGTAGCTATAGTTGTAATTGATCTATTCCTGCCCTTGTTGGAAATTATGGAGTGCCATAGCATGACTCAATCGTGCTCTACTTTTGCTATAAAATATTTCTGGCAGATTCTTAACATGATATGCAATTTTGCCAAGCTTATTGTAGTTGATCCATGCATGCTATGCTTTTGTTCTTGCCATGGATAGCTTCATAAACATGCCATCTTGCTGTAGGTGTGCTTGGTTTGTCATGAATTGCTCTGTAGTGAGTGCATCAAGCTCACCAACATGCCTACATATTATCGTTTCTGCCATGCTCTGTTTTCTGCTAAGTCTGGAACCTGTTAACGAAACTTGCTATGTTCACATGCTTTCCATCGTATCTTCTGGTCCTTTTTGGCTTATGGTCAGTAAGGGACTTTTGTCATATGAATTTAGTAGAATACTTCCATGCCTTGTTTTGCTATGTTAAGGTCTTGTAGCATGTTGATTTCGTGCTCTGAACATTGCTACCTGATGCTGTTTTCTGCCATGTCCAGTTTTTCACTAAGTCTGTGAACCTGTTATCTTTTGCACTTTTGCCATGCTTGTTTGAGCATGATATATTGTGATCTAGTCGTAGCTCAGTGTTCATCTTTTGTCAAGCATCTCCTGTAGATTACTGCCATGTGATTTGTTGCTATGTTGGAGCGCTGTAGCATTGTTGCTTGTTGCATTTTAAGTGCTATCATGCTGTTAATCGCAGATTCGTGTCATTCTTGTTTTGCTTGCCATTTGCAAACCGTGCATCCGTTTCCGGTGATCTTTATATCGATTTCGACCGAAATCATCTCATCTTTCCAGTGGCATGCTTGGTTCGCCAAGTTACTGCCTTGTTCATCATTTTTCTTCCGGAGCACGCATATGCAGCGCATATCATATCTTGCATATCATACATGTTTTGCATCATGTTGCTTGTGCATTCCTCGTGATTGATTGTGGTTCCGTTGCTTGTGTTCTTGTCTTGGGTAGAGCCGGGAGACGAGTTCGTGAACGAGGATCCTGTTGAGTACGCTTACGAGGATCAAGCTTTCGACAACTCTGAGAACCTTGCAGGCAAGATGACCACCCCTCGAAATCACTTCTATCTTTGCTTTGCTAGTTGTTCGCTCTATTGCCATGCTGCGCTACCTATCACTTGCTATATCATGTCTCCCATTTTGCCATGTCAGCCCCTAACCATCCTTTCCTAGCAAACCGTTGTTTGGCTAAGTTACCGCTTTTGCTCGGCCCCTCTTATAGCGTTGCTAGTTGCAGGTGAAGTTGAAGTTTGTTCCATGTTGAAACATGGATATGTTGGGATATCACAATATCTCTTGTTAAATTAATGCATCTATATATTTGGTAAAGGGTGGAAGGCTCGGCCTTATGCCTGGTGTTTTGTTCCACTCTTGCCGCCCTAGTAACTGATATATCGGGATTATGTTCCTTCAGTTTGCGTTCCTTACGCGTTCGGGTGATTTATGGGACCCCCTTGACAGTTCGCCTTGAATAAAACTCCTCCAGCAAGGCCCAACCTTGGTTTTACCATTTGCCACCTAAGCCTTTTCCCCCAGGTTTTCGCGAGCCCGAGGGTCATCTTTATTTTAAACCCCCGGACCAGTGTTCCTTCGAGTGCTGGCCCAAACTGGGCGATATCCGGCGCCCCCTGGGCAACCAGGGTCTATGCCAACCAGACGTCTTGCCCATCTGGTGTGCCATGAGAACGAAATATGTGCAGCTCCTATCGGTATTTGTCGGCACATTCGGGTGGCCTTGCTGGTCTTGTTCTACCATTGTCGAAATGTCTTGTAAACCGGGATTCCGAGACTGATCGGGCCTTTCCGGGAGAAGGTTTATCCTTCGTTGACCGTGAGAGCTTATGATGGGCTAAGTTAGGACACCCTGCAGGGTAGTATCTTTCGAAAGTCGTGCCCGCGGTTATGAGGCAGATGGGAATTTGTTAATGTCCGGTTGTAGAGAACTTGTCACTTGACCCAGTTAAAAATACATCAACTGCGTGTGTAGCCGTGATGGTCTCTTCTCGGCGGAGCCCGAGAAGTGAACACGGTCTGTGTTATGTATGACGTAAGTAGGAGTTCAGGATCACTTCTTGGTCATTGCTAGTTGTCGACCGCTCCGTTGCTTCTCTTCTCGCTCTCTTTTGCGTATGTTAGCCACCATATATGCTTATTGCCGCTGCAGCTCCACCTCATTACCCCTTCCTTCCCTATAAGCTTAAATAGTCTTGATCTCGCGGGTGTGAGATTGCTGAGTCCCCGTGACTCACAGATTCTACCAAAACAGTTGCAGGTGCCGACGATGCCAGTGCAGATGATGGGGTCGATCTCAAGTGAGAGTTCGACGAGTAACGTGGTCGTTACTATGTGTCTTTGCCTGATGATCAGTAGTGGAGCCCAGTTGGGACGATCGGGGATCTAGCATTTGGGGTTGTCTTATTTTCATCTGGATTTTGGCCGTAGTCGGTCTATATGGTTGTATTTTGGATGATGTATGATTTATATTCATGTATTGTGTGAAGTGGCGATTGTAAGCCAACTCTTTATCCCATTCTTGTTCATTACATGGGATTGTGTGAAGATGACCCTTCTTGCGACAAAACCACTATGTGGTTATGCCTCTAAGTCGTGCCTCGACACGTGGGAGATATAGCCGCATCGTGGGTGTTACAAGTTGGTATCAGAGCCTTCCCCGACTTAGGAGCCCCCTGCTTGATCGAATCGCTGGCGTTGTTGAGTCTAGAACAAAAATGTTTTGAGTCTCAGGATTATATATATCGGAGAGTAGGATTCTTTTTACTCCTCAGTCCCTTCGTCGCTCTGGTGAGGTCTCCTGGCGTAGAAGTTTTGACTCTTCTCTCCTCAAATTTCACTAAAAAAAATTTAGGATCATGCGGCTATCTTGGAATCGTTCCGATGGTTTTGTGACGAGAACATTGTTCTTAGTGCCTCCTGACATTTAGGGGTTGTGGCAGTGTCCCGGGGAGTTGAGCTCCGAGGTGTTGTCGTCACAATTTTATCGTTGTAGTTCTGGAATACCTAAGTTTTGCCGACATCGAAATCTCTTTTATACAGTTGTTGGTGAGATCACCTCGACGCCACCCAGTACTGGGGCGGGAGTTCGGGAGTATTGCCATAACTTGTATAACGGATGTTTTTCGAAGGTTGAGGTAAACGATTTCCGAAGGTCTCTTGGTTATGTGTTAACGGATGGATACAGCTGGATCTAGGGATTGCTAGTTTGGGTGATATATTTTGTGTCCCCTGTATCCCCAACACCAGATTGCATAACCAGAAAGTTTCGGGAGTTTATAAGTGGGAATTCAAGTAGCCTTAGGATATCTTTCCGACCGACGCATGATATGAGATTGGGGTTCGACGTCTAGTGGTCCGCCTGTACACGGTTGGTTTTACAGTGGTCTCGTAGTGTCTTAAAGAGTCCTTGGCTATGCCGACTCGTGGACGCTTCGTATGTCATGTGCACAGCCTTGTACATGATGGTGCTGTACGATTGAGCCCGTGTGGGCCCCACCACGAAAACTTTGGACGAAATCTCTATCATATGTTTGTTCTGGCTTATTCTGTAAGACAATACTTTCTTTTGTTTTCAATTGTGGTATTCGAGTTGCTTCAAAGTCATATGTTGATTCCATATCTTTTTCAAGTGGCTTCTCAACTTATGGAAGTGTGATGATTTACTACGGAATTCATTCGTTCATCTTCGTTCGAATGTTTATTGTGAAGACTATATGTTGCAATTTCTATCCGTTGATTCTACTTATCTATTTGTCTATCAAGATGCTAACGGATGTCACCCTCTTCAGGATGGCTCCGCCAACGCGTCAGAATCCGGATCGCAATGAAGGGAGTCAAGCGAACCCTCCGCCACCACCTCCACCTCCGGAGGCATGGCAAGCTATCATGGCAGCCACCAACGCCAATGCTCAGATGATTCTGCAACTCTTGCAAGAACGTACTCAAGGGCAAGGCAATCAAGGTCAAGGCAACAATCAGTTTCACTTTGCTACACTCAACCAGTTTCTCGCAAATCAGCCCAAGTCTTTCAGCTACTGTGCCGAGGCCACGGATGCCGATGATTGGCTCATGGACATCAACAAGCATTTTGAATGTAGCAATGTCAGACCTGAGGACTATGTCAAGTTCGCTTCTTTCCAGCTCAAGGACCAAGCTGCTGATTGGTATCAACAATACAAAGATTCCAGAGGAGGTCGTGTGATCACTTGGACTGACTTCTGTCGGGACTTCAAAGCGCACCACATTCCACAAAGTGTTGTTGAGAGCAAGCGTGAGGAGTTTCGCAATCTCAAGCAAGGCAACATGTCTATGTATCAATACAACATCCAGTTTCAGAAACTTGCTCGCTTCGCTAAACAAGACGTTCCTGATGAAAAGAGCATGATCTATCACTTCAGAGGTGGCCTTAAAGAGGATCTGCAGTTAGCTCTCGTTCTTGTTGAGCCTACTCTGTTTGATCAATTCTACAATATGGCATTGAAGCAAGAGGCTGCTCAGCTCAAGTGTGAGGCTTCTAAGAAGAGAGTCAGAGACGCAGTTCAGTCTTCTTCTTCCTCACTTGTGACTGCTAAGCAACAGAAGTTCTGGTTGCCTCCTCCTCCTCCGTTTCGTCAGCCTTACCAGCAGAAGAACAAAGGTGGCCATGGTTCTTCCAACTCTTCCAACTCTGGCTATCAGAACAAGTCTCAGAATCAAGCTCCAAAGTCCAATGCTCCTTATCACCGTCCACTCTCAGAGGTGACTTGCAACAAGTGTCAGCAGAAAGGTCACTATGCGAACAAGTGCTTCAACCAAAGGCGCCTGCCTCCTCCTCCTCCTGTCAGATCTTCCAGCAATGCAGTGGTCAAGCATAATCCAAAGTCTGCAAAGGTGAACATGATGAATGCAGCTCAAGCGGAGGAATCTACTGATGTGATAATGGGTAATCTTCCTGTTAATGACATTCCTGCAAAAGTTCTTTTTGATACTGGTGCATCGCATTCTTTCTTTTCATACCCTTTTGCGTCGAAGCACAATGTTGACACAGAGATCTTATCCAAAGTTATGCAAGTTGTTTCTCCTGGAAAGCTTTTGTCTTCTAGTTTGGTTGCTCCCGATGTTTCCATCAAGATGGGCGACTATAAATTTCTGTCTTCTCCAGTTGTTCTTGGTGACTTGGATATTGATCTAATTCTCGGGATGGACTGGCTTTCTAAGCACAAGGCTCAACTCGATTGTGCTGCCAAGGAAATTCAATTGACACACTCTTCTGAGGATGTGATTATTTATGCCGCTTGTGATGAAACCATTCGGTTTTTCTCTCTCAATGAGAAGGGAGAATTGAATGCCATCTCTCAAATTCCAGTCGTTTGTGAGTATCAAGATGTCTTTCCAGAAGAGCTTCCGGGTATGCCTCCTCATCGGCCAGTTGAGTTCGTTATCGGACTAGAGCCTGGTACTGAACCCGTTTGCAAGCGTCCATACAAGCTTGGACCCAACGAGCTGAAGGAATTGAAGAAATAGCTCGATGAACAAGAGCGTCTGGGTTTGATCAGACCAAGTTCTTCTCCATGGGGTTGTGGTGTTCTTTTTGTCAAGAAGAAGGATGGCACGGACCGACTTTGTGTCGACTACCGTCCATTGAACAAGACTATCAAGAACAAGTATCCACTTCCCAACATCAATGAGCTATTTGAGCAACTCAAAGGTGCTAAAGTTTTCTCCAAGCTTGACCTTCGTATGGGTTATCATCAGATTCACATTCGTGAAGAAGATATTCCCAAGACAGCATTCAGAACAAGCTTTGGTTCTTATGAATATACTGTCGTGTCTTTCGGCCTTGTCAATGTTCCTCCAGTATTCTCTCGGATGATGAATTTCATCTTCAACCCCTATACCAATGAATTCGTCCTGGTGTATCTCAATGATATCTTGGTCTTCTCCAAGAATAAGAAGGATCATGCCAAACATTTGCGATTGGTGCTCGACAAGCTCAGAGAGTATCAATTCTATGCGAAGTTCTCCAAATGTGAGTTTTGGCTCGATGAAGTTCTTTTCCTTGGTCACATCATCTCTGCCAAGGGCATCGCTGTTAACCCCAAGAAGGTGTCCGCAATTGTGAATTGGGAACCTCCTCAGAATGTCAAGCAGCTCCGCAGTTTTCTTGGTCTTGCAAGCTATTGCCGAAGATTCTTTGAGAATTTCTCCAAGATTGCAAAGCCTCTTTCCAACCTCCTCCAGAAGCATGTGAAGTATGTCTGGTCTCCTGAGTGTGACGTTGCTTTCAACACTCTCAAAGAGAAACTTGTCACCGCTCCTGTCTTGACTCCTCCTGATGAATCCAAGCCGTTTGAAGTTTTCTGTGATGCTTCTCTCCAAGGTCTCGGTGCTGTGTTAATGCAAGAGAAGAAAGTTGTGGCCTATACCTCTCGTCAGTTGAAGCCCAACGAGAAGAACTACCCCACTCATGATCTTGAGTTAGCGGCAGCTGTCCATGCATTAATAACGTGGAGACATATCTTGTTGGGAAGACAAGTGGACATTTTCACCGATCACAAGAATCTCAAGTATATCTTCACTCAACCCAACCTCAATCTCAGGCAGACTTGATGTGTCGAAATGATTCAAGAGTACAATCCGAGTATTGAATATACTCCAGGCAAAGCAAATGTCATTGCAGATGCTTTAATCAGGAAGGCTTATTGCAATAGCTTAATTCTCAAGCCTTTCCAACTGGATCTTTGTGAAGCCCGGGAAGGCTTATCGAAATGTCTTGTAAACCGGGATTCCGAGACTGATCGGGCCTTTCCGGGAGAAGGTTTATCCTTCGTTGACCGTGAGAGCTTATGATGGGCTAAGTTGGGACACCCCTGCAGGGTAGTATCTTTCGAAAGCCGTGCCCGCGGTTATGAGGCAGATGGGAATTTCTTAATGTCCGGTTGTAGAGAACTTGTCACTTGACCCAGTTAAAAATACATCAACTGCGTGTGTAGCCGTGATGGTCTCTTCTCGGCGGAGCCCGGGAAGTGAACACGGTCTGTGTTATGTATGACGTAAGTAGGAGTTCAGGATCACTTCTTGGTCATTGCTAGTTGTCGACCACTCCGTTGCTTCTCTTCTCGCTCTCTTTTGCGTATGTTAGCCACCATATATGCTTATTGCCGCTGCAGCTCCACCTCATTACCCCTTCCTTCCCTATAAGCTTAAATAGTCTTGATCTCGCGGGCGTGAGATTGCTGAGTCCCCGTGACTCACAGATTCTACCAAAACAGTTGCAGATGCCGACGATGCCAGTGCAGATGATGGGGTCGATCTCAAGTGGGAGTTCGACGAGGAACGTGGTCGTTACTATGTGTCTTTTCCTGATGATCAGTAGTGGAGCCCAGTTGGGACGATCGGGGATCTAGCATTTGGGGTTGTCTTATTTTCATCTGGATTTTGGCCATAGTCGGTCTATATGGTTGTATTTTGGATGATGTATGATTTATATTCATGTATTGTGTGAAGTGGCGATTGTAATCCAACTCTTTATCCCATTCTTGTTCATTACATGGGATTGTGTGAAGATGACCCTTCTTGGGACAAAACCACTATGCGGTTATGCCTCTAAGTCGTGCCTCGACACGTGGGAGATATAGTCGCATCGTGGGTGTTACAGTCGGGTCATAACACATAGTAGGTGACTATTGACTTGCAAGATAGGATCAAGAACTCACATATATTCATGAAAACATAATAGGTTCATATCTGAAATCATGGCACTCGGGCCCTAGTGACAAGCATTAAGCATAGCAAAGTCATAGCAACATCAATCTCAGAACATAGTGGATACTAGGGATCAAACCCTAACAAAACTAACTCGATTACATGGTAAATCTCATCCAACCCATCACCGTCCAGCAAGCCTACGATGAAATTACTCACGCACTGCGGTGAGCATCATGAAATTGGTGATGGAGGAAGGTTGATGATGACGACGGCGATGGATTCCCCTCTCCGGAGCCCCGAACGGACTCCAGATCAGCCCTCCCGAGAGAGATTAGGGCTTGGCAGCGGCTCCGTATCATAAAACGCGATGAATCCTTCTCTCTGATTTTTTTCTTCCCGAACATGAATGTATAGAGTTGGAGTTGAGGTCGGTGGAGCACCAGGGGGCCCATGAGGCAGGGGGCGCGCCCCCCACCCTTGTGGACAGGGCGTGGGCCCCCTGGCCTTGATTCTTTCGCCAGTATTATTTATTAATTCCAAAAATATTCTCCGTGAAGTTTCAGGTCATTCCGAGAACTTTTATTTCTGCACAAAAATAACACCATGGCAATTCTGATGAAAACAGCGTCAGTCCGGGTTAATTCTATTCAAATTATGCAAGTTAGAGTCCAAAACAAGGGAAAAATTGTTTGGAAAAGTAGATACGATGGAGACGTATCATACACGAGCTACGACATGTACATGCGGATCGTTGACATGAGGAAGTCCCTCCTTCCCCAAAACGGCCAGGGATCCAGCCGGAAGCAGAGCAATGGCAAGCGTCGTCGCAACAATAAGTAGATGATTAGATCCTCGTTTCTCCTACTTTAGTATGCATGTAATTGCTTTCTTTTGTGTGTGGAAATGTTATGTATGTAGTCACTTGTGTAATTGTATGCTTAATTTGGTGATGTAATGTTGTCTTTTTAAGTATATATGTTGATGGTCTATAGACAGAGCGTAGATGTTGTGCAGACAAAGAAAATCACATCGCACACAGACTAAATAGTGGAACCCGTCGGTGATGTTTTCATCAATCACTCACAATTGTATACCAGCAATCGTTTGCTCACAACACACACGGCTTGGTAGTAGTAATCGTCTGTGTTGTTATCGGTCTTCGCACACGTTTCCGATTACAGACCTGTTTGCCTCGTATCACACACATCTTGTTCATTTGAACCATTTCTGTTCTCATGTCTCAACGCAAACAGTTCATCCGAGTGAACCGCATGCCATATATCGCACACACCTTTGATCTGGCTGACCGTTTCTTTTGTGTTGCCTAATCACAAACAGTTCATCCGAGTGAACCGTATGATGTACATCGCACACACCTTCATCTGGCTGCTCGTTTCTTTTGTTCCTCCTCATCGCAAACGGTTAATTGAGCTGAACCGTACGCCCTGCATCGCACACGCAACTAAAATCTGAACCGTGTTTGATGCATCCTCCATCGCAAATGTTTTGCACCTTTTTTGACGGTTTTTTTACACCACCGTTTGCGATTATGGCATCGCACACAGTTTCGTCGAAGGGTCTCTGATCATAGTGTCGCGTTAGCAACATCCTGTAGTAGTGGGATGCCTTCTGGTCCAAAAAAAATTCCACAAAAAGTTTTGCTGCGTTTGGACTCCATTTGGTATTGATTTCCTGTGATGTAAAAAACATGCAAAAAACAACAACTGCACTTGGCACTATGTCAATAGGTTAGTACCCAAAAAAATATAAAATGACTATGAAATGATTATAAAACATCCAAGAATGATAATATAACAACATGAAACAATCAAAAATTATAGATACGTTGGAGACGTATGAAGCCACTCGAACATTCAGAGGAGGATACCATATCATCATACTACATCACAGTCATTTTAACACAATGTTGATATCTAAGATAAATCATTATCCACCCCTTAGCTACTTATGCATGGCATGAGGACCTATAATATCTAATTTTCATTGCAAACATGTTTAATCATAATGGGTTGAATCATGGATACTAGGTTAAACATATTTACAAAAACAGAACAAGTCGAGTTCATACCTGTTTCTCTCTGCCACGGCCAGTTCATCAAATATCGTCATTATTGCCTTTCACTTCCACGACCGAATGATGTGAAAATAATAATAGCGCAAGAGTGCTGTGGACTAAGATGGAATCTGCAAACATTTTATTCAACAGGAGAAGACAAGGTAATATGGGTTCTTTGTTAGATCAACAATAATGCAAATGAGAGCCACTCAACATTTTCATCGTGGTCTTCTCCTCGGTACGACTCGAATAAAAAGAAAAGAAATTCAGAGAAACACACTGAAATATTTTTTGGAGTTTTTCGTTTTCTTTAAAGAAAGCAAATAAAAAGGAAAAACAAAAACGAGAAAAACTATTTACATGGGAAAGCTCCCAACAAGCAAAAGAAGAACAAGGAAGTCTTTTTGGGTTTTCTTTTTAGTGCTACAGCCAACTACTCTAGAAAGAAAAATCCAAAAGAAGAAGCAGGAAATATTTTTGGATTTTCTCAAAGTTTTTCAAACACACAAGAAGAAAGTGAGAAAATAAATTTAACATGGATGGTACAATGAAAAAGTGTGGACACCGACAACTGGAATGAAATGTGTGAACATGAATGTAATGTCGATGGAAATACGTACTCCCCCAAGCTTAGGCTTTTGGCCTAACTTGGTATTCAGTCAGTAGTCGAACTGCTGAGGAGCGGGCACCCAAGGATCCCACTGCTGAGGCTCCTCCTCTGCTGTAGCCTGGTTGTCCCGGTAGGCAATGATATCCGCAGGCATAATCCTGTATCCGCCCCTGGCAACAGGATCAAACAAAGCAGGTGCAGGCAATGGAATAATATCACGAGTTCTCACGTTGAAAACCAGGTTATATGGAATAGGGATGTTAGGGTAATCACTAGCAATAAGCTGGTGGTGTTCCATGGCCGCGCGATCTAGGTAAACCTTGGGCAATGGATAATCATGCAGGCGTATCTCAACATTAAAGCGAGCTGCCAAACGGGTAGCATAAATACCACCATGTGTTTTACCCTTGGATTTATTAACGTGAAGGCGACGTGCCAGAATAGCTCCCAAGTTATAAGTGTTGTCGCCCTCAAGTTCATGACGTAAAACATCAAGGTCTGGGGCACTGAGTGCACCCACCTTCTCTCTAGCAAGCAAGCATTTTGCAATGAAAAGAGTGAAATGATGAACAGCAGGAAAATGCAAGCCAGCGGCGGTGATACTCGATGCCCCTCTCTCATCACCCACTGTCAGAGTATGATAGAAACCCTCAAACTCCATAGGCCTAGGCTCTACCGAACCACCATCAGAAGGAAGCAAGCATATTTCACAGAACTCGGTAAGCGGTACCTAATGGGGCTCAGCATATAAATTAAACTGCACCTCAGGAGGATTATTCCTAGGAAGGAAATTAAAACTTTGAACAAAGGTGTTTGTGAGGAGATGATACTGTTCACATTCAGCTGCGATGAAGTCGGTCAGGCCGGCATTAGCGGCATATTGCGCAAAAGCTTGAAGGATTTCGGCCCCTTCCATGAACGGGGTATGCGGCCATTCGCACGGCCATACTTCCGCCAACCTCCGAGTATGGAGATCACTGTCAGACGACTCCCCAATCACTCCCTTGGAGTTCTTATTGGAAGCAAACTTCCTAAAGATATTCATATTTTTCCTATGAACAAAATTCTGAAATTTTTAGTCCACAAAATTTTCTCAACAAAACTTCACAAAATTGATAGCAACTACTCATAAGGATGCATAGAGGCCATAGCAAGCATTCAAACAACTTAGGACTCTAAGAATTCAACATGTAAGCTCATCTACAGCAGCACCAAGAGTAGCTAATTATTCAAAATATAAACCACTAATGCAAAAACTAATTGGACAAACGGAGGAGTCACATATGAAGCAACAATCCCCCGAAACAGCTTCGGAAACGGAGCTTCGAGCAAAGAGATCGAAATCCGCAGGTTTGAGAGCAAGAACACGAGAGAGAGAGAGCAATGGTGATTTTTTTCTGGAGGTAGGTGCTGATGTGGGATGAAGAGATAAGTGAGGGGGCCCACGTGGGGACCACAACCCACCAGGGCGCGCCTGGGGGTCCTGGCGCGCCCAGGTGGGTTGTGCCCACCTGGTGCACCTCCCTTCGATATTATTTGCACCAAAAATTCATAAATATTCAAAAAAAATCGTATTAAATTTTCAGAGCATTCTGAGAACTTTTATTTTTGGGTCATTTTTTATTGCACGGGAAATTCAGAAAACAGACAAAACATGACATTTTATTTTACTTAACTAATAAAAACAGAAAACAAAGAGTAAGGACAGAAGGTAGTCTTACTAAATTCATCAACTTCATACCTCCCAAAAATGATCCATTAATAAGGTTGATCAAGTCTTATTAACAACCACTTTTGATTAGCATGAAACCGAAGAACTTTCGTAAATCACTAAGTTACCTCAACGGGGATATTCATGTCCCCAACAATAAGCATTTCATATTTCTTTTTGACAGTAGGTAGAGGTAGTTGAAAACTTCCAATAGTGATCGCGGGAGATTTTTCAATAACATTAATACCATTCACTTGGAATTGTTTCTTCGGAAAGTGCACCGTATGCTCATTACCATTGATATGAAAAGTGACCTTGCCTTTATTGCAATCAATAACAGCCCCTGCAGTATTGAAGAAGGGTCTACCAAGGATAATCGACATGTTGTCGTCCTCGGGCATCTCAAGTATAACAAAGTCAGTCAAAATAGTAACATTAGCAACAACAACGGGCACATCCTCACAAATACCGATAGGTATGGCAGTTGATTTGTCAGCCATTTGCAAAGATATTTCAGTAGGTATGAGTTTATTCAAATCAAGTCTTTTATATAAAGAGAAAGGCATAACACTAGCACCAGCTCCCAAATCACATAAAGCAGTTTTCACATAGTTTCTTTTGATGGAGCAAGGTATAGTTGGTATTCCCGGATCTCCAAGTTTTTTAGGTACTCCATCTTTAAAAGTATAATTAGCAAGCATGGTGGAGATTTCAGCTTCCAGTATTTTTCTCTTATTGGTGATGATGTTGTGGCACCCTAGCTCAGAGCAACCGGTTTACCTTGCATTGCCAGCCCAGAGGTCAAGTCTTCTGGCAATAACAACAACTTGGTACAGAAAATAACCGCTTTATTGATTCTAGCGGAAACATAGGTCTGATATTACATCAAGTAGCGAGGCCAAGTGACACACACGATGCGGCTGAACAGTATGTACATTATTTAATGAACATGAGTGGGCCTCGATCATGATAACTACGCGGTAGCGGAACGACGACGAAGTGGAACTCCATAGCACAGGGACACCGATGTGGACACGATCTAGATGCGGCAAGCTCTCCGATCCGATATGACTTTCCTGAAATCTAGCATGACACGCCAGGTTAGTACGTTGAATGTACTTGCAAGCTCACAACAAACAAAAGCATAATGGCAAACAATATCATGACAATTAATCAGGTTGATGCAATGCAAATCATACTACTGATGCCGTGAAATCAACTTGTGCACTGAGTCACTCGGACTCTCTTACCAGACGGGTTACCTCGTAACCGAACGGTGATCATACCTGGATCACAAATAAAACCAACACTTTGGTTCTCCCCACGATCATACTCATGATCTCACAACTCATCACATAATCAGTGCCAATCATACGTCCATTTTGCATCATGTTTCCTTACTGTTATTTATAATGTTTTTATCCATTATAATGCTTTTTGGAGTAATTCTAATGCCTTTTCTCTCATAGTTTACAAGGAACATACCAAGAGGGAGAATTCTGGCAGCTGGAAATCTGGACATGGAAAAGCTACGTCAGGCCACCTATTCTGCACAACTCCAAATGAGCTGAAACTTTACGGAGATTTTTTAGGGATTATTTGAGAAATATTGGAGCCAATAAACACCAAAGGGGGGCCAGCAGGTGGGCACAACCCACCTGGGCGCGCCAGGCCCCCCAGGCGCGCCCTGGTGGGTTGTGGCCTCCTCGGCCCACCTCCGGTGCCCATCTTCTAGTATATAAGTCATTGGACCTAGAAATTATAAAGAGGAGACTTTCGGGACAGAGCGCTGCCGTCTCGAGGCAAAACTTGGGAAGGAGCACTTTTGCCCTCCGGCGGAGCGAATCCACCGGGGAACTTCCCTCCCGGAGGGGGAAATCATCGTCATCATCATCACCAACAACTCTCCCATCTTGGGGAGGGCAATCTCCATCAACATCTTCAACAGCACCATCTCCTCTCAAACCCTAGTTCATCTCTTGTGTTCAATCTTGTTACCGGAACTATAGATTGGTGCTTGTGGGTGACTAGTAGTGTTGATTACATCTTGTAGTTGATTACTATATGGTTTATTTGGTCGAAGATTTTATGTTCAGGTCCATTATGCTATTTAATACTCCTCTGATCATGAATATGTTTACCATTTGTGAGTAGTTACTTTTGTTCTTGAGGTCACGGGAGAAATCATGTTGCAAGTAATCATGTGAACTTGATATGTGTTCGATATTTTGATAGTATGTATGTTGTTATTCCCTTAGTGGTGTCATGTGAACGTCGACTACATGACACTTCACCATATTTGGGCCTAAGGGAATGCACTGTGAGTAGCAATTAGATGGTGGGTTGTGAGAGTGACAAAAGCTTAAACCCCAGTTTATGCGCTATTTCGTAAGGGACCGATTGGATCCAAAAGTTTAATGCTATGGTTAGAATTTATTCTTAATACTTTTCTCGTAGTTGCGGCTCCTTGCGGGACGGTTAATCATAAATAGGAGGTTTGTTCAAGTAAGAACAGCACATAAGCACCGGTCCACCCACATATCAAATTATCAAAGTAGCGAACACAAATCAAACCAACATGATGAAAGTGACTAGATGAAATTCCCGTGTACCCTCAAGAACGCTTTGCTTATCATAAGAGACCGTTTTGGCCTGTCCTTTGCCTCAAAAGGATTGGTCTACCTTGCTGCACTTTTGTTACTATTATCGTTACTTGCTCGTTACAAATTATCTAGCTATCAAACTACTCCGCTACTTACAATTTCAGCACTTACAGACATTACCTTACTGAAAACTACATGTCATTTCCTTCTGCTCCTCGTTGGGTTCGACACTCTTACTTATCGAAAAGAGCTACAATTGATCCCCTATATTTGTAGGTCATCAGCCAACAATAAACTTTTAGTGTGCAAAATTAGTTATTAATGTTGAGCCATGGTGTGACTTACTCACGAGCTATGTCCGTAACCGAGGACGCGGCTATCGATAGATTAAATACACTCTGCAGAGGTAACGCACTTTACCAACATCACGGAATCCATGGCCTCGTCTTCCCATTCGGGTGGACCAACGGCATTCCGATGAAACCCTCCCATTGCCATGACACTCTCCCGGCCACTTCGACTAACTCCCCACTGGGCTAAGTCATGGGTGGCCCCATGCCTACCAAAGGCATCAACGGCCACCATCATGCCAAAAACGGTCCCAAACGGGGACAAGGTACCATAACAACAAACGGGCACACAAGGTTATGTTTGCTTACCGGCCAGGGTACCGCACGCCCATAACCTTCCCTTGTTGGAGGTACCGACCAGAGGCATGACACCGGACTGAATCAAGACCTTCCCATAAAAGCAAATGTGGTCGCACTGGGAAACACTTGATTCAGTGGCACCATGACTCGATCAACATTATGTTCAGGTTGGATTAACATCAGGTTTAACTTGAAAATAAAATAACTCGAGTCATCATATGCCATGATCATGCAACTATTCGACATGCAAAACATACCACTCAAGTAAACAGATCAACATCATCAAAATTTCATGCTCGCACTACTCATCATTTAAACTTTACTGGTTTTTATCATTCATCATTTTAATTGTATCATAATATATTAAGATCAATTTATCACAAAAAGAAACTACCATTATTCATAAAAGCATAATCTCACAATAAAAATTTCTTCTACTGCCTTAAACTAGCTCATGCATTCAACCAGTATCATAACAAAGCAATTCAAGCATGATAAAATGACTAGCACTAAACCATATTCATTTAATTAATTAAATACATGAAGATAACTCATATTCCAGTTGGAATAATCATAGATATTGAAATGACACCATCCAAATGTTGGTGTGGCTTGCCTTAGTGCAGAGGAGGTTCACACTCCTCCTGGTTATCTTCAAGACAAGCTTCTCCCTCTGAAAATATTTGAAAATAGCAAAACAAAATATCAAGAACCCTCTGAAAATCACTAGAAATTCTAGATAGCAAGGAAAATACCAATTTTAGTGTGCTGCTAGAACTTTTCAAAACAAACACAATGCAAAAAGAATCAACTCATTTGGACTTATAGTTTAAGATTTATGGCTGGTCAAAGTTCCTGGTCAAATATTTGAATTAAACAGAAAACCAGGGGGTGACATCGATGGTGTATTTTCAGAATACGCCTACACTCGTACCGCTACGGGAACGAGTGGAGAGGCTGACAGCAGGCCCCACTAGTCAGGCGTGGAAGGAGAGGGAAAGAGACAGAGCGGAGGCGGCGCTTTGCTGGAGCTCACACCAGCGAGGAGGGCTCCTTGGCCGGATCCAAAGGGATAGAAAGAGAGAGGGGGTCGAGGCGCACCTGCCTGTACCCGTGGCTCGACGAGAGACGGCCGGAGCAGCTCGGAACCAAGCTTGCAAGCGGCGGCTACGGTCGGGTCTCACCGGAGATGAGGAAGACGATGGAGAGGGGTGGTTCCAGGGGCTCCAACGTGTCCAGATGGCACCAGTGGAACACCAAGGAGTCGCCTGAGGAGTGGATCTAGCTCAAGGGGCACCGGAGTGAGGAGGAGGGGCTGCGGGGATCACCGGCGAGCTCGGGTCGGGGACGGCGGCCAGAGGCCTGCTCGGCCGGGCTGCGGCTATGCTACGGGCTTGTGGAGGTTGGGTGGTGGGTTTGGAGTGCTCGAAGAGGCTGGAGGGCGCCGACTTTATAACCATAGGGGGAGAGGGGTAAGTGGCTCCGCCGGAGCTCTCTAAAAGCCGGCGAGCGACGATGAATAGTGTCAGCGAGGGCTGGAGAGGCTCAGCATTCACGCGGGGTCTGTGCAGCGTGCGGATGAGCACAGGAGGCGGTGGAGGAAGAACACAAAGGCACGGGGTGCACTGTGGCTTTGGCCGCGTCGTGCCCGTGCCCGATGCGGCCTCTACGACATCGGTGAGCGCCAAGGAGAGGTCAAGGGTGAAGAGACGGAGGAGGTAGCGCGGTGCGGCAGTCGTCGGCGAGCTCTGGATCGATCACGCGATGAACAAGCACTCGAGCGCAGCGCAGAGCGCGTCGGGCGCGTTGCCAGAGCCGTGTCCACACACGGACACCACGCTGGCATGGTCAAGACGACGCCCACTCGATGCCAAACTATGTTTGGGGTGTGGTTCGTGCAGTGTTAGGTCTAGGAAGGGTGATGGCACGCTGCCAGGCCGACCAGATGAGACTTGAGATTGTTGGCAAGTTTCTGGTCAGAAACTTGGTCGCCAAGTTTGGAGGGCTTCTAGAAGGTGATTAGGGCTGATTCTCTGGGGTTAAGGTTTAGCTAGGAGGGTAAACAAGCTCAAGAATATTCATCTTCATTAGAGCAAGGAAAAATACACTTGCTGTAGAATTTGGATTTTTAGGCCAGAACGGAAATGATTTTCTGTAGCAAAAATGTTCCAAAAAGTCATGCAATATTTTTGCTCAGGAAGGTAGGCCAAGGTTCAAGGAATATTTGAGAATTTTCTCAGATTTTTGGAAGCAAGAAAAATGAGGGTTGATGTGGAGCACAAGTCTCTTAATTGATTTTCAGAGAAGAAGTTGAATATTTTTCTTTTATGAAAAATATTCCTTGGGTTATTTTGGGATTTTTCAGAGAGAGAATGTTGAAAGTAGAAGCCCAAGGTGAATGATGAATGGGTCACTTGGGTGAAAATCAAGGACATGCCCAAGTGTTTAAGTCCATTTGAATTGATTCAAAAACCCCAAATTCAAAGCAGAAGCAAATGAAGTCTGGAAAAGGAGAGAAGGCAAAATCCAGGCTGTCACAAACCTCCCCCACTTAGGATGAATCTCGTCCTTGAGATTCGGTTGCTCGAGAAAACAATTCTGGGTAGGCTATCCTTAAAAATTCCTCTCTTTCCCAGGTTGCTTCTTCCTCGGTGTGATGTTCCCGTTGAACCTTATAAAACATTATCACTTTGCTGCGAGTGACCCTTTCTGTCTCATCCAATATTCTGATTGGTTTCTCCTCGTAGGTTAAATCCTTAGCAAGTTCTATCTCTGCCACATCAGTCCTTTTCTCCGGTGGCGAGATACACCTTCTTAACTGTGAGACATGGAACACATTGTGTACCTCTGACAATTCTGGTGGCAATTCCAACTGATAAGCAATTGTTCCAACTCTGGACATGACTGGGAATGGACCAATATATCTGGGTGCCAGCTTTCCTCGGGTCTGAAATATCTTGACTCCTTTCATGGGGGTGACTCAGAGATACACGTGTTCTCCGGGTTCAAAACTGATCGGACGGTGCTTTGCATCATAATAACTCTTCTGTCGGGACTTGGCCAACTGCAGTCTATCTCGGATCTCCTTGACTTGCTTTTCAGCCTCTATCATCAAATCAGTTTCGAAAATGCGGCTATCTCCGGTTTGAGACCAGTTTAGCGGAGTGCAGCACTTACGTCCATACAGAGCTTCATAAGGTGACATCTTCAAGCTGGTCTGGAAACTGTTGTTGTAGGAGAACTCGGCATACGGCAGGCAATCTTCCCACTTGGGTCCTTGGGCCAAAGCACATGCTCGGAGCATATCTTCGAGTATCTGATTTACTCGCTCAGTCTGCCTGTCTGTCTGAGGATGATAGGCTGTGTTGTATTTTAGGGCAGTCCCCAAGGCTTGATGGAGACGTGACCAAAATGCTGAGGTAAAAAAGAGATCCTTAGTCTGAAGTAATTGTTCTTGGCACTCCATGCAAATTGACGATTCTGGACACATATAACTGTGCTAGTTGGTCGGCTCGATAGGTGGTCCAGATGGGAATGAAGTGAGCTACCTTTGTCAGGGTGTCCACCACGACCCATACTGCATCATTGCCTCGGTGAGTCCTTGGTAGACCTGTGATGAAATCCATGCAGACGTCATCTCATTTCCATTGCGAGACGGGTAGTGGTTGGAGGAGTCCGGCGGGCTTTTGGTGTTCCGCCTTCACTTTGTTGCATATATCACAGCAAGCGACGAAATATGTGATATCTTTCTTCATTCCATCCCATCAAAATATCTGGCGCAGATCTTTGTACATTTTTGTACCTCCTGGGTGAATTGAATACGAAGATTCATGTGCTTCTGCCAAGATCTTCTTTCTCGGGTCTGCTTGCTCAGGTACGCAAATCCATCATCGAAACCTTAGCGTACCTTTCTGATCCTTAGAGAAATCCTGAGTCTTTCCTTCTTGCATACGCTTGACATGGGCTTGTAACGATACGTCATATGTTTGGGCCCTGCAAATCTCATCCTCAAGGGTAGGAGCAACTTTCAATATATTGGCAAGACTAGCATCAGCTATCACCAAATTGAGCTGAGCAATCTTGTCTTGAAGTTCAGGGGGCAACGAATCCATTCTCGCAATCAGACTGGCAGGCTTGCGGCTGAGGGCATCGGCAACCACGTTGGCTTTACCCGGATGATAATTTATCCCGAAGTCGTACTCCTTGACCAACTCGAGCCATCTTCGTTGTTGAAGGTTTAAGTCCGGTTGAGTGAATATATATTTGAGACTATTGTGGTCGGTGAATATTTGGCACCTTTTTCCAATGAGGTAGTGCCTCCAAATTTTCAAAGCATGCACAACAGCAGCCAACTCCAAATCATGTGTTGGATAGTTCCCTTCATGAGGTTGTAACTGTCGAGATGCGTAGGCCACAACCTTGCCATCTTGCATGAGTACACATCTAAGGCCTTTCCTGGATGCGTCGCAGTATAAATCAAAGCTGTGGTACATGTCTGGAAGAGTCAATACTAGTGATGTTGTCAGTCTGGTTTTTAGCTCGTTGAAGCTCTTTTCGCAGTCCTTAGTCCATTCAAACTTCTTATCCTTCTTGAGGAGCTCTGTCATTGGCTTGGCAATCTTAGAGAATCCCTCGATAAAGTGGCGGTAGTATCCGGCTAATCCAAGGAAACTCTGGATCTCTGATACTGTCGTGGGTGCGGTCCACTCAAGCACGTGTTTCACCTTACTTGGATCCATGGCTATGCCTTCTGTTGAAAGAACATGCCCTAAAAATCCAACTTGCTTGAGCCAAAACTCACACTTGCTGAACTTCGCATATAGCTGATGGTCACGGAGCCTTTGTAAAACTGCTCTGAGGTGTTCTTTGTGCTCTTCTTCACACTTTGAGTAAATGAGGATGTCATCGATGAAGACCACCACAAGCTTATCCAAGAAACCCATAAATACCTTATTCGTCATATGCATGAAAAAGGCGGGGGCATTGGTGAGCCCGAAAGACATGACGGTATATTCATAAAGACCGTAGCGAGTAGTGAATGCGGTCTTGGGAATATCTTCCTTCTCGATTTTGAGCTGATGATATCCGGTCCTTAGATCAATCTTGGATAATACTTTTGCCCCACTGACTTGATCAAACAAATCATCAATCCTTGGCAATGGATATTTGTTCTTGATGGTGACATCATTCAGCTAACGGTAATCTACACACATTCGAAGACTGCCGTCCTTCTTGTCCACAAATATCGCGGGTGATCCCCATGGTGAAGAGCTCGGACGGATGTATCCTTTCTAAAGAATCTCATCAAGTTGTTTCTTTAATTCCACTAATTATGACGAAGGCATCCGATAATACTTCTTGAATAACAGTGCGGTTCCAGGCACCAGATCAATTGCAAACTTAAGCTCCCTGTATGGCGGCATGCCTGGTAATTCCTCGGGAAATACATCTGGAAACTCACTGACCATAGGAATTAATTCCAATTCTTCAGCCACAGCCGTGAAAACCATTTCTTTCTGGGGTATGCTCCTCCGGGCATAGAACTTTGTGGTTCGTCCTTCCTGACTTGTCAAAGTGACTTCTCTGGTCGCACAGTTAATGCATACTTGATATTGGGTTAGCCAATTCATTCCCAAAATGATGTCCAATTTGGCAGACTCGATGACTATCAAGGATGTCGGAAATCTGACTCCTTTGATATCAATTACCAAATTACGGAAGACCAGATTGCTTCTGAGCACGAATCCCGGGGATTGTACCATCATACTTTTCCCAAAATCGAGCAAGGAAATGTGTTTTGGGCAGCAAAACTCCGCGAAATAAAAGAGTGGGAAGCCCCAGAGTCAAATAAAATTATTGTAGGTATGCTATTAATAGGAAACATACCAATGACGACTTTCGGGTCTTCTTGGGCTTCGTCGACGGAGAGGTGGTGAATTTGCCCTTGGATGGTCCTCTGGGCGGGATTGACTTGTGGCCTGAATGGAGCGGTTGGCTTGCCGTTCTTGGGTCACTGTGCGGCATAATGTCCGGTTTGCCCACAATTAAAGCAGGAATTGTTTAGCTGACATTCTTCGCGCACCGGGCTGGTCACGACATTCTTGACTTGGGTAGTGGTCTTGTTGACATTCTGCTGCCAATTGGGTTTGTACTCAACCTGATTTTGCTGCCAAGTACGAGCCTTCTACACTGGTTGTCCATCCTTCTTCGGCTCGAATTTGCACTTGTGGTCATTATTAGCGAGCATGTTGTCGTGCACGAGCTTGTGTTCCCTTTCTGCGATGAGGGCTTTGTTGAGTTTGGAAGTCCGGGGAATCAAACATACTGAGAGTGCATCTGAGGTGTTGGTTCAGTCCTCCAAGAAATCTATCGATCTTCCTTTCTTCTGTGGCCACATCATAAAGAGAATAACGGGCCAAATGGTTGAACTTGTGCAGGTACTCACTTACTCACAGGCTTCCTTGAGTGAGAGCGAGGAATTCGCGCTGCTTAACCTTCATAATCACGGCTGGAATATGGTACTTGCAGAAATGATCCTTGAATTTAGTCCAAGTAATTTCGTCGTCCGCGGGCCACATAGCCTTAGCATTATCCCACCATATAGCGGCAGCTCCTTCAAGGTAATGCGTAGCGAACGGAACCTTGTCAGCTTCTTCAGCGTGAGCAATTTCAAGCTTTTTCTCAATAGTCCTTAAACAATCATCGGCTTCCAAAGGATCGATAACTTGACTGAAACTGGGAGGCTTGGTCCTCTGAAAATCTGACAGCTTGGAGTGATGACCATTCTGATTTCCATTCTGCCCAACCATAGCTTGCACACTTTTCAACAGCTCAACCAGATCGTTGTTCCTTATTTCTTCAAACATACGCATGATTTGCTCAGTGGAGGGCGGATATGGCGGTGGAGGCAGTGGTGGCTGATATGGCTCGGGGGAAAGTCCTGCCTGTCTTGCTGAGCGACGAACAGGGACATCCTCACAAGCGTGGCTGCTGCTGCCTCCCCGCGTCATCCTATTATTTGTTTTCCCAATATAAAGCAACCGAGATGAGAAATATCCAAAAATGGGAATGAAAGCCAGCGACAAACCCAGAAGAAAACAGCGAAAAAGAAATCAAGGCAAATAAATAAAAAGTTCCAACATAATTATACATAGACTCATACATGCAAGATAAACATCATGATGGGTTTGACTACCCTCGTACATCAACCTCATGATGACTGCGGTACTCTAACGATGTAGTGCTCAGCTGGTGCTGCAGCAGGCTCCTCTCCTGAGCCGGACTCAGATCCTGAGCTGATAGTGGAAACCTCCGGGTTAAAAGTGACATGGCAGCGCTGCCTCGAGGACTCTCCCTCAGGGGCAGAGGCAAGGCGAGATCTAAGCATAGGGGCCGCAGGAGTAGCGACAAGGGAAGCCCACGCAGTAGGGGCACTGCGAGGGGTCACTGCCAAAAGGTTTATGGTACCCTGGGTGGTCACCGAATTAACCGGAGTAGCAGAGGCTGAAGGAACAAGTGGAGTGAAACCGACAGTAGGTGGAGGGTTCCTATTCCGAGCAGCGGCAAGAGCTATCCGGGCTCGGGTTAGCTCTCGCGCTAACTCATATATCAAGAGATAACTAGCAATGATATAGCGAGAAAGGTGGCTAGCAGGATGATCACATGTCGGATCAATAAAAGGGAAACGGATACGCTCGTTCTCGTGCAGAGACGGGTAGAAATAGAAACCTGGGTGGGCTTGCATGCGAACCTCGTTGTAGCGCAAGTCTACAAGAGCCTCGAGTGCAGCAAACTGGGTAGCCTGAGATGGCACGGAAGCGAAACCACCCTTGGAGGAACAGGTGTAAGCACCGCAAGGTGAACTGTGGTGTAGAGTGACCTCCGCGTAGTACTCGTACAGCGAACCGGCCAGATGCTCCCGATACACCTGATACACTGGATCAGCACTCTCTGGGTAGAGTCATCGCCACATGTTCTGAAGCAAGTGCGGCATGTGTATGGGGCTAGCTCATACTGGTACATGAATGGAACCGGAGCCATCTACATTCACAATCATCAGACGGTTAGTAATGACAACAAATAAAATGCATGCAATGCAACAATCAATTTCTATTACTACCGGCACTCAGACTAAGCTAACTACCGTTCATCTAGCGCATCAACAGTCTAGCGTGTCCTACAGTCAGCGCGGCTCTGATACCAAGCGTTGTGGCACCCCGGCTCAAAGCAACAGGTTTACCTTGCATTACCAGCCCAGAGATCAAGTCTTGTCGCAACACACAACAACTTGTTACAAAAAACAACCGCTTTATTGATGCTAGCGGAAACATAGGTCTGATATTAGATCAAGTAGCGAGGCCAAGCGGCACACACGGTACGGCTAAACAGTATGTACATTATTTAATGAACATGAGTGGGCCTCGATTATGATAACTACATGGTAGTGAACGATGACAAAGTGGAACTCCATAGCACAGGGACACCGATGTGGACACGATCTAAACGCGGGAAGCTCTCCGATCCGATACGACTTGCCTGAAATCTGGCATGACACGCCAGGTCGGTACATTGAATGTACTTGCAAGCTCACAACAAACATAAGCATAATGGCAAACAATATCATGACAATTAATCAGGTTGATGCAATGCAAATCATACTACTGATGTGGTGAAATCAACATGTGCACTGAGTCACCCGAACTCTCTTACCAGACGGGTTACCTCGTAACCGAACGGTGATCATACCTGGATCACAAATGAAACCAACACTTTGGTTCTCCCCACGATCATACTCATGATCTCACAACTCATCACATAATCAGTGCCAACAATAAACTTTTAGTGTGCAAGATTACTTATTAATGTTGATCCATGGTGTGACTTACACACGAGCTATGTCCGTAACCGAGGATGCAGCTATCGATAGATTAAATACACTCTGCAGAGGTAGCGCACTTTACCCACATCACAGAATCCATGGCCTCGTCTTCTCATTCGGGTGGACCAACGACATTCCGACGAAACCCTCCCATTGCCATGACACTCTCCCGGCCACTCCGACTAACACCCCACTGGGCTAAGTCATGGGTGGCCCCGTGCCTACCAAAGGCATTAACGGCCACCATCGTGGCAAAAACGGTCCCAAACGGGGACAAGGTACCATAACAACAAACGGGCACACAAGGTTATGTTTGCTTACCGGCCAGGGTACCGCACGCCCATAACCTTCCCTCGTTGGAGGTACCGACCACATGCATGATAACGGACCGAATCAAGACCTTCCATAAAAGCAAATGTGGTCCCACTGGGAAAAACTCGATTCAGTGGCACCATGACTCGATCAACGTTATGTTCAAGTTGGATTAACATCAGGTTTAACTTGAAAATAAAATAACTCGAGTCATCATATGCCATGATCATGCAACTATTCGACATGCAAAACATACCACTCAAGTAAACAGATCAACATCATCAAAATTTCATGCTTGCACTACTCGTCATTTAAACTTTACTGGTTCTACTTTACTGGTTTTTATCATTCATCATTTTAATTGTATCATAATATATTAAGATCAATTTATCACAAAAAGAAACTTCCATTATTCATAAAAACATAATCACACAATAAAAATTTCTTCTACTGCCTTAAACTAGCTCATGCATTCAACTAGTATCATGACAAAGCAATTCAAGCATGATAAAATGACTAGCACTAAACCATATTCATTTAATTAATTAAATGCATGAAGATAACTCATATTCAAGTTGGAAAAATCATAGCTCTTGAAATGACTCCATCCAAATGTTGGTGTGGCTTGCCTTAGTGCAGGAGGTTCACACTCCTCCTGGTTATCTTCAAGACAAGCTTCTCACTCTGAAAATATTTAAAAATAGCAAAACAAAATATCAAGAACCACTCTGAAAATCACCAGAAATTCTAGGCAGCAAGGAAAATCTCAATTTTGGTGTGCTGGTAGAACTTTTCAAAACGAACACAATGCAAAAAGAATCAACTCATTTGGACTTATAGTTTAAGATTTATGGCTGGTCAAAGTTCCTGGTCAAATATTTGAATTAAACAGAAAACCAGGGGGGTGACGTCGATGGCGTATTTTCATAATACGCCTCCACTCATACCGCTTCGGGCGCGAGTGGAGAGGCTGACAGCGGGCCCCACTAGTTAGGTGTGGAGGGAGAGGGAGAGAGACAGAGCGGAGGCGGCGCTTCGCCGGAGCTCACGCCGGCGAGGAGGGGTCCTTGGCCGGATCCAGAAGGATAGAAAGAGAGAGGGGGTCGAGGCGCACCTGCCTGTACCCGTGGCTCGATGAGAGACGGTCGGAGCAGCTCGGAACCAAGCTCGCAAGCGGTGGCCGCGGTCGGGTCTCGCCGGAGATGAGGAAGACGATGGAGAGGGGTGGTTCCAGGGGCTCCAACGTGTCCAGACGACACCAGTGGAACACCAAGGAGTCGCCTGAGGAGTGGATCGAGCCCGAGGGGCACCGGAGTAAGGAGGAGGGGTTGTGGGGATCGCCGCCGAGCTCGGGTCAGGGACGGCGGCCAAAGGCCTGCCCGGCCGGGCTGCGGCTATGCTACGGGCTTGTGGAGGTTGGATGGTGGGTTTGGAGTGCTCGGAGAGGCTGGAGGGGCTGAATTTATAGCCGGAGGGGGAGAGGGGTACGTGGCTCCGCCGGAGCTCACTGGAAGCCGGCGAGCGATGACGAACGGTGTCAGGGAGGGGTGGAGAGGCTCAGTATTCACGCGGGGTCTGTGCAGCGTGCGGACAAGCACAGGAGGCGGTGGAGGAAGAAGACGGAGGCACGGGGCGCACTGTGGCTTTGGCCACGTCGTGCCCGTGCCCGCTGCGGCCTCTCCAGCGTCGGCGAGCACCAGGGAGGGGTCAAGGGTGAAGAGACGGAGGAGGTGGCGCGGTGCGGCAGTCGTCGGCGAGCTCTGGATCGATCACGCGATGAACAAGCACTCGGGTGCAGCGCAGAGCGCGTCGGGCGCGTTGCCAGAGCCGTGTCCACACGCGGTCACCCTGCTGGCATGGTCAAGACGACGCCCACTCGATGACAAACTATGTCTGGGGTGTGGTTCATGCAGTGTTAGGTCTAGGAAGGGTGATGGCACGCTGCCAGGCCGACCAGATGAGACTTGAGCTTGTTGGCAAGTTTCTTTTCAAAAACTTGGTCGCCAAGTTTGGAGGGCTTCTAGAAGGTTATTAGGGCTGATTCTCTGGGGTTAAGGTTTAGCTAGGAGGGTAAACAAGCTCAAGAAAATTCAGCTTCATTAGAGCAAGGAAAAATACACTTGTTGTAGAAACTGGATTTTTAGGCCAGAACAGAAATGATTTTCTGTAGCAAAAATATTACAAAAAGTCATGCAATATTTTGGTCAGGAAGGTGGGCCAAGGTTCAAAGAATATTTGAGAATTTGCACAAATTTTTGGAAGCAAGAAAAATGAGGGTTGTTGTGGAGCACAAGTCTCTGAATTGATTTTTAGAGAAGAAATTGAATATTTTTCTTTTATGAAAAATATTCCTTGGGTTATTTTGGGATTTTTTAGAGAGAGAATGTTGAATGAGAGATGAATGGGTCACTTGGGTGAGAATCAAGGACATGCCCAAGTGTTTAAGTCCATTTGAATTGATTCAAAAAACCCCAAATTCAAAGCAGAAGCAAATGAAGTCCGGAAAAAGAGAGAAGGCAAAAACCAGGCTGTGACAGATGTCTTTCATATATTTTGCATAAGGAGGCATTTTTTAGATATCAGTCAAGCGAGTACACAAAAAATACTGGCCTCAGCATTTCAGCAAAGCGTTCAAATTCTTCATCATCTTTCTTTTTAGTTGACTTAGGTGGAAAGGGCATAGGTTTTTGAACCCACTGTTCTCTTTCTTTACCGTGTTTTCTAGCAGTGAAGTCTCTTTTATCATATCTTGTATTCTTGGGTTGTGGGCTATCAAACATCATTGTCTGGTTCTTTATCATTTGTTTGACTATCTTCGTGAACCTCATCATTATCTTTTTCATTATCAGAAGGTGAGTGTTCATTGCCAGACTGGGTTTCAGCATCAGAGATAGAAATTTCATTATCATTATCAGGAGGTTTTTCTACTTCAGGTTCACTAGAGGCATGCAAAGTCCTATAATTTTTCTTCTTCTTTTTCTTTTTAGAAGGACTACGTGCATCAGTGTTAACTCTTTGAGAGTCTTGTTCAATTCTTTTTGGGTGTCCCTCGGGATAAAGTGGTTCCTGAGTCATTTTACCTTATCTAGTTTCTACTCTAACAGCAAAGTCACTAATATTATTATTCAGTTCATCAAGCAACTCTCTTTGAGATTTAGCAACTTGTTATAACTGAGTGTGAACCAAAGAAGCATGCTTCCCCACACCTCTAACATCATTTGAGATTCTAAATAACAAGTCACTCAAGCGAGCAATCATATCAGAATTATATTTCAATTGTTTCATAACATTCGCATTGAAGTGATCTTGCTTTCTAATGTAGTTTTCAAACTCATAAACGTCACTCTGTGCATTTGAAAACCGAACCGAAAAACCATACCGAAAATAAACCGAACCAAACCAAATTTATGGTTTTTATGGTTTCTAGTTTCGGTATGGTATGAACTTTTCATACTGATTTAAACTTTGGTTTTTATGGTATATACCGAAAAACTATAACATCCCAAATTTTCAATTTGGAATGTTATACATAGATCATTCTTGCATATCATATTTTATTGCATTTTGTTTTGCGATCCTAGAAATTCTACGCAACTCAAGGACCCACGGAGAGAGTTGGGGATTTCATTATTTTCATATTTGGGTTTTCTCAAATTTTGAAATATAGGATCAATTGTTTTAATTATTTTTCTCTCCCAAAATATTTCATATCAAAATATATGAGAGGGCATAAAATGACTTCTCCACAAATAATGAAATATTGGTGGAAAATATTAAAACAAATATTTGATTTTATTTGGATTTTATTTGATTTTATTTGAATTAGGAAAAATACGCGTTTTTCAAAATTGCATTTTAGGCCCAAATAAATGTTCATCTTGTCCGGCTTATTTTTAGAGGACGGGGAAAATTTATTTCGGGATTTTTGGAGTCTGTTTAGTATTTGTTTTCTTACATTTTCTGCACGTCCGAATTATTTAAAAAAAAGTCAACCGACTCCGGGCCGTACCCGAGCGGGACTCTTCGGGCCGGCCTTTAAAAGCCCGAGACCCCGAGCCCCAGCGCCGCCAGCCCACCCGAAACACTAGCCGATCCGCCGCCGCCTCGGGATCCGCGCCGCCCCGCCGCCGCCGGAGCCGTTAGCCGGAGTTAGAGGTAGCCGCCGGTTTTTTTTTATAAAACCGATCGGTTTTATTTTTTGCTTTATTTATTTTGCGAACGTTCGTCCGTACGTTCCTTTTAACGAACGGTTTTCGCCTGATAGTTACAGACAACGAGCATTCGTTCGTTAGCCTGTTCATCAGTTTTTCTTTTTCTCGGATTTTCCGCGATTATTTTCGATCGCGATTTCCGATCTGTTTTTCGTTTCAGTTTAACTTTTCCCTCGTTTATCGGAATCAGGCGATTCACACGCCTAGAGTTTCATCTCGAAACCCTCTTTCTGTTTAACCAACTCAAATAAGTTTTTGCTACTGTAAAATTTGACTTAGGTCCGGATTGGTAAACAAAGCTTGTTTATTTCGCCGTTTGAGTTTCGTTGCTTCGTTCGATTTGATTCTTTTTGCAAACCGGAGTTCTTAAGTTGAACTTTCTGGTTAGATCTCTTATTTTGAGTTTTATTCGTGCACCCTTGCTTGATTGCTTATGTATGTAATGTTTGTTTACGATAGAGTACCCGGAGTGCGAAGCGTGCTACTACGAGTCTCTAGGTTTCACGGAACATCAGCAAGGCAAGTAACACTTTGATCATACCTCTTTACCACCCAGTTTTATTGCATTACATCAATCCTCAAACTATTGCATGATTAGGATCTGATTAAAATGTGGGTTTTGGGAAGTAGTTGAGGTAGTACCTATTGCCTTGTTTATATCAAACCTTTGGGAGTTACTTCTACGTTTTCTTATATTGCTATGCTATGCTCATAGACGTGGATTGGGTTTGAGTGTATTTCATGACAGATGTGAGATTGTTAATTAATGGATCAACTTAAGGTGGCTACTTTAATTTACATCTGGGTGGATTGAGGCACCTGGAGAACCCAGTGTTGCCTGTATTTTTGGATATCCCGGAGTACCCGTGTGATCATCCTATGGACCGCCACCCAAGCTCAAAGGGATCATGAGATTATTCATGCTAGAAACTTCCGTGTGCAGCCACAAGCTATTATGGGCTCAGGCATAGTTGAGTAGGTTACATGATCTCTTGAAGAGGTGGGCTAGCAGATGTAGGGGAAAGTAGGTGTAACTTCCACCCGGAGTAAAGAGTATTGTTTCTGAAAGACTGTGTCTCGGTCATCCATTTCTCAAACACCATGTAGTGCGAGAAATCAAGCGGAGGCGATCGAGTCTTGTGGGGAAAAGTGCACAAACCTCTGCAGAGTGTACAAACTAATCATGGTTAGCCGTGTCCCCGGTTATGGACGTCTTGAGTATCTAGTTCTTGGATTATCATGTGAATCTCATCATCATGTTACTTAATTTAATTTGATTGGGTTAATCACGTTCTTAATTGGTATTGAGTTGGAGGTACCTTCTCAATGTTTAACAACCACCATGATAGTTAAATAAAATTTATTCCTTCGTGGTAGGGAAAAATTGGCTTTTCGCAAAACTGTAACCATAGAGCTTTCCACCAGCCAAATATGCATGTAGTGATAGCATTATTCTGTTCATTACTCTCTATGTGTTACATTGCCAGCAAATTCCATGTGCTGACCCGTTTTGGGGCTGCAACATATCATGTTGCAGACTTTTCAGACGACGAGTAAGGAGCCTTAGGTCGTGGTCTTATACTCAGTGATGCCGTTGGAGTTGATGGACTCACTTTATCTTCCAAGCCTTCCGCTGTTATCGTTTTTAGATGGCCTTAAGTCATATTTATTGTAATGAGTTCTCTCTGAACTATTCGATGTAATAAGTGTGTGATTGCTACTCTGTTATAAATCCTTCAAGTAATGTGCGTGTGAGCATTACCGATCCAGGGATGACATTGATGCACAGAGA
The DNA here is from genome assembly GCF_018294505.1 of Triticum aestivum. Lineage (NCBI taxonomy): Eukaryota > Viridiplantae > Streptophyta > Magnoliopsida > Poales > Poaceae > Triticum > Triticum aestivum. Next base: position 34,812,094 of record NC_057808.1, on the reverse strand, counting down.
CTAGACTGTTTGAGGTCTGGTCACTACAAAGATGGTATCAGAGCCAAGGCAACAACAACAACCACCCACCACCACCACCACCTGTTGATCACTTAGCCCGTTTTCTTAGGCTGAATCTGTCGGTGTTCTCCAGTAGCACCGAGCCGATTGTGGCAGATGACTGGCTCCGCAAGGTTGGAAGGGAGCTGACCACTGCAGGATGCACAGATGCGGAGAGAGTGCGTTTTGCCGCACATCAGCTCGATGGACCTGCAGCATCATGGTGGGAGAATTACACAGCCACTCACCCCATTGACACTGTCACATGGGACCAGTTTCAGCAAGCTTTCCGTACTGCCCATGTTTCAGCAGGAGCTATGGCCATGAAGAAGCGTGAGTTTCGCAACTTACGCCAAGGAGGACGTACCGTTGGCCAGTACGTGGAGGATTTTAGTAAGTTAGCACATTATGGCCGAGATGACGTTGCTACGGATGCAGCTAAGCAGGAGAAGTTTCTGGAAGGACTGAATGATGAGCTGAGCATGCAGTTGATGGTGGCAACTTTTAACAACTACCAGGAGTTGGTAGATAGAGCTCTCATGATTGAAGGGAAGCAGCAGCAGATTGAGAGCCGTAAGAGGAAGTATGGACAAGGAAAGTACAGTACAGGAGCTCACCAGAAGCCTCATTTTACCCCGAACTCGGGAGGACACCTTCAGCATAACCATGGAGGTCACAATCACAATGGAGGGAGCTCGCACAATCATAGTGGCCCCAAGAATGGCAATGGAAACGGAGGAAGCAATGGACAGAACCGTACCAACCCATCAACCCCAGCCAAGAGGGATCTAAGCCACGTTACTTGTTTCAAGTGCCAGAAGACTGGACATTATGCAACTGAATGTCCGGAAGCTAAGAATGGAAATGGCAATGGCAGCTCGGGGAAGAAGCCGAACCCTTTCAACAGGGGACAGGTGAACCACGTTAATGTGGAGGAGGTTGAAGCATAGCCTGATGCAGTAATAGGTAAGTTTTGGTTAAGTCATTTACTGCAATCGTTCTTTTTGATACTGGTGCATCGCATTCATACATATCAAGGGGATTTGTGGATAAGTTTAAGTTGCCCACCAAAGTTCTCAGAACACCTATGTTAGTAACCTCGTCAGGAGCAGAGTATATGGCAAGCCAAGGATGTTTTCAGATGCCATTGGCCATAGGTAGGCATGTTTTCCCCTCCGACCTAATAGTTTTGGAGTCGCAAGGTTTGGATGCGATTTTGGGAATGGATTGGCTATCGATGTATGGAGGAAACATCGATTGCGCCAGTAAGACGATTTTGCTTACTACCCCAGAAGGAAGAAGGATTAAGTATGTATCCCGGCATGTGCCGAAGAGGACTCAAGTAAATTCCTTGTCAGGAGTTGTACAGGAGGAAGTGCCAGTGGTGAAGGATTTCCCTGACGTATTTCCAGAGGAGTTGCCAGGCATGCCACCGGATAGAGACATCGAGTTTTTGATTGAGCTTTTGCCAGGCACTAGGCCAATATCTAAGAGACCGTACAGGATGCCCGCTAAGGATTTGGAAGAAATTAAGAAGCAGATTAAGGAGTTACTGGATAAAGGATATATTCACCCAAGTTTGTCACCTTGGGGATCACCAGTACTTCTAGTGGAGAAGAAAGATGGATCGCTGAGGATGGTTGTTGATTATCGTGGATTGAATGAAGTAACAATCAAGAACAAGTACCCACTGCCGATGATCAATGATCTGTTTGACCGACTACAAGGAGCTAAAGTATTTTCCAAGATTGATTTGCGATCAGGATACCACTAGTTGAAGATTCGAGAGCAGGATATACCCAAGACAGCTTTTACCACAAGGTATGGGCTATATGAGTACACCGTTATGTCATTTGGCCTGACTAACGCACCCGCCTATTTCATGAACATGATGAACAAAGTGTTTATGGAGTTTTTGGATAAGTTTGTCGTAGTGTTCATTGATGATATTCTGGTCTATTCGAAGAATGAAGAAGAGCATAAGGAGCATTTGCGTTTGGTACTTGGAAAGCTCAGAGAACATCAGTTATATGCCAAGTTCAGCAAGTGCGAGTTTTGGTTAAACGAAGTTGGATTCCTTGGACATATTATATCCGGAGAAGGAATAGCAGCAGATCCCACCAAGGTTAACACTGTGACAAATTGGGAGTCACCCACGATAGTTGGAGAAATCCGGAGTTTTCTGGGACTCGCAGGATATTACCGGAGATTCATCGAGAATTTCTCAAAGACTGCAAAGCCTATGACGGAGTTGTTGAAGAAGGACACCAAATTCAAATGGACTGAGGAATGTGAGGCTAGTTTCCAGGAGTTGAAGAAACGTTTGGTTACAGCGCCAGTGTTGATTTTGCCAGATCAACGCAAGGATTATGAAGTATATTGTGATGCTTCTCGTCGAGGACTTGGAGCAGTGCTAATGCAGGAGGGAAGAGTTGTTTCATATGCCTCACGACAGCTTAAACCCCATGAGTTGAATTATGCTACACATGATTTGGAGTTAGCAGCTGTAGTGTATGCGTTGAAGACGTGGAGACATTTTCTCATCGGAAACCATTGTGAGGTGTACACGGATCACAAGAGTTTGAAGTACATTTTCATGCAGAAGGAGTTGAATCTCAGGCAAAGGAGATGGTTGGAGCTCATTAAGGATTATGATATAAGATTACATTATCACCCGGGCAAGGCTAACGTAGTAGCCGATGCGTTGAGCCGCAAGAGCCATGTCAACACACTTGAAAGATCGTGGATGTCGCCTAGAGGGGGGGTGAATAGGCGCTTTAAAATAATTACGGTTTAGGCTTGAACAAATGCGGAATAAACCTAGCAATTAATTTGACAAGCACAAAACCTATAACAACTAGGCTCACCTATGTGCACCAACAACTTATGCTAAGCAAGATATGTTGGGGAACGTAGTAATTTCAAAAAAAAATCCTACGCACACGCAAGATCATGGTGATTTATAGCAACGAGAGGGGAGAGTGTTGTCCACGTACCCTCGTAGACCGACAGCAGAAGCGTTATCACAACGCGGTTGATGTAGTCGTACGTCTTCACGATCCGACCGATCAAGTACCGAACGTACGGCACCTCCGAAGTTCTAAACACGTTCAGCTCGATGACGTCCCTCGAACTCCGATCCAGCCGAGTGTTGAGGGAGAGTTTCGTCAGCACGACGGCGTGGTGACGATGATGATGTTCCACCGACGCAGGGCTTCGCCTAAGCTCCGCAATGATATTATCGAAGTGTAATTTTGTGGAGGGGGGCACCGCACACGGCTAAAAGATCTCAAGGATCAATTGTTGTGTCTATGGGGTGCCCCCTACCCCCGTATATAAAGGATGGAGGAGGGGAGGCCGGCCAGCCCCTGGGGCGCGCCAGAAGGTTGGAGTCCTACTAGGACTCCCTAGTCCTAGTAGGATTCCTCCTCCCACATGGAATAGGAAAAGGGGAAGGGAAAAAGAGAAGGAAGGAAGGAGGCGCCCCCCTTCCCTAGTCCAATTCGGACCAGACCAAGGGGAGGGGCGCAGCCACCTTTTGAGGCCTTTCTCTCCTTTCCCGTATGGCCCATTAAGGCCCAATACGAATTCCCGTAACTCTCCGGTACTCCGAAAAATACCCGAATCACTCGGAACCTTTCCGAAGTCCGAATATAGTCGTCCAATATATCGATTTTTACATCTCGACCATTTCGAGACTCCTCGTCATATCCCCGATCTCATCCGGGACTCCGAACTCTTTCGGTACATCAAAACTCAATAAAACTATCATCGTAACGTTAAGCGTGCGGACCCTACGGGTTCGAGAACTATGTAGACATGACCGAGACACGTCTCCGGTCAATAACCAATAGCGGGACCTGGATGCCCATATTGGCTCCCACATATTCTACGAAGATCTTTATCGGTCAGACCGCATAACAACATACGTTGTTCCCTTTGTCATCAGTATGTTACTTGCCCGAGATTCGATCGTCGATATCTCGATACCTAGTTCAATCTCGTTACCGGCAAGTCTCTTTACTCGTTCCGTAACACATCATCCCGCAACTAACTTATTAGTCACAATGCTTGCAAGGCTTATAGTGATGTGCATTACCGAGTGGGCCCAGAGATACCTCTCCGACAATCGGAGTGACAAATCCTAATCTCGAAATACGCCAACCCAACAAGTACCTTTGGAGACACCTGTAGAGCACCTTTATAATCACCCATTTACGTTGTGACGTTTGGTAGCACACAAAGTGTTCCTCCGGTAAACGGGAGTTGCATAATCTCATAGTCAGAGGAACATGTATAAGTCATGAAGAAAGCAATAGCAACATACTAAACGATCGGGTGATAAGCTAACGGAATGGGTCAAGTCAATCACGTCATTCTCCTAATGAGGTGATCTCGTTAATCAAATGACAACTTATGTCTATGGCTAGGAAACAGAACCATCTTTGATTAACGAGCTAGTCAAGTAGAGGCATACTAGTGACACTCTGTTTGTCTATGTATTCACACATGTATTATGTTTCCGGTTAATACAATTCTAGCATGAATAATAAACATTTATCATGATATAGGAAATAAATAATAACTTTATTATTGCCTCTAGGGCATATTTCCTTCAGTCTCCCACTTGCACTAGAGTCAATAATCTAGTTCACATCGCCATGTGATTTAACATGAATAGTTCACATCACCATGTGATTAACACCCATGGTTCACATCGTCATGTGACCATCACCCAAAGGGTTTACTAGAGTCAGTAATCTAGTTCACATTGCTATGTGAATAACACCCAAAGAGTACTAAGGTGTGATCATGTTTTGCTTGTGAGATAATTTTAGTCAACAGGTCTGTCACATTCAGATCCGTAAGTATTTTGCAAATTTCTATGTCTACAATGCTCTGCATGGAGCTACTCTAGCTAATTGCTCCTACTTTCAATATGTATCTAGACCGAGACTTAGAGTCATCCAGATTAGTGTCAAAACTTGCATCGACGTAACCTTTTACGACGAGCCTTTTGTCACTTCCATAATCGAGAAACATATCCTTATTCCAGTAAGGATAATTTTGACCGTTGTCCAGTGATCTACTCCTAGATCACTATTGTACTCCCTTGCCAAAATCAGTGTAGGGTATACAATAGATCTGGTACACAGCATGGCATACTTTATAGAACCTATGGCCAAGGCATAGGGAATGACTTTCATTCTCTTTCTATCTTTTGCCGTGGTCGGGCTTTGAGTCTTTACTCAATTTCACACCTTGTAACACAGGCAAGAACTCTTTTCTTTGACTGTTCTATTTTGAACTACTTCAAAATCTTGTTAAGGTATGTACTCATTGAAAAACTTATCAAGCGTCTTGATCTATCTCTATAGATCTTGATGCTCAATATGCAAGCAGCTTCACCGAGGTCTTTCTTTGAAAAACTCCTTTCAAACACTCATTTATGCTTTGCAGAATATTTCTACATTATTACCGATCAACAATATGTCATTCACATATACTTATCAGAAATGTTGTAGTGCTCCCACTCACTTTTTTTGTAAATACAGGCTTCACCGCAAGTCTGTATAAAACTATATGCTTTGATCAACTTATCAAAGCGTATATTCCAACTCCAAGATGCTTGCACCAGTCCATTGATGGATCGCTGGAGCTTGCATATTTTGTTAGCACCTTTAGGATTGACAAAACCTTCTGGTTGTATCATATACAACTCTTCTTTAATAAATCCATCAAGGAATGCAGTTTTGTTTATCCCTTTGCCAGATTTCATAAAATGCGGCAATTGCTAACATGATTCGGACAGACTTAAGCATAGATACGAGTGAGAAACTCTCATCGTAGTCAACATCTTGAACTTGTCGAAAACCTTTTTGCGACAATTCTAGCTTTGTAGATAGTGATACTACTATCAGCGTCCGTCTTCCTCTTGACAATCCATTTATTCTCAATTGCTTGCCGATCATCGGTCAAGTCAACCAAAGTCCACACTTTGTTCTCATACATGGATCTCATCTCAGATTTCATGGCCTCAAGCCATTTTGCGGAATCTGGGCTCACCATCGCTTCTTCATAGTTCATAGGTTCGTCATGGTCTAGTAACATAACCTCCAGAACAGGATTACCGTACCACTATGGTGCGGATCTTACTCTGGTTTACCTACGAGGTTTGGTAGTAACTTGATCTGAAGTTACATGATCATCATCATTAACTTCCTCACTAATTGGTGTAGAAGTCACAGGAACAGATTTCTGTGATCCAATAAGGGAGCAGGTACAGTTACCTCATCAAGTTCTACTTTCCTCCCACTCACATCTTTCGAGAGAGACTCCTTCTCTAGAAAGGATCCATACTTAGCAACGAATGTCTTGCCTTCGGATCTGTGATAGAAGGTGTACCCAACTGTCTCCTTTGGGTATCCTATGAAGACACATTTCTCCGATTTAGGTTTGAGCTTATCAGGATGAAACTTTTTCACATAAGCATCGCAACCCCAAAATTTTAAGAAACGACAACTTTGGTTTCTTGCCAAACCACAGTTCATAAGGCGTCGTCTCAACGGATTTTGATGGTGCCCTATTTAACGTGAATGTAGCTGTCTCTAATGCATAACCCAAAACGATAGTGGTAAATTGGTAAGAGACATCATAGATTGCACTATATCCAATAAAGTACGGTTATGACGTTCGGACACACCATTACAGTGTGGTGTTCCAGGTGGCGTGAGTAGTGAAACTATTTCACATTGTTTTTACTGAAGGCCAAACTCGTAACTCAAATATTTTACCTCTGCGATCATATCGTAGAAACTTTTATTTTCTTGTTACGATGATTCTCCACTTCACTCTGAAATTCTTTGAACTTTTCAAATGTTTCAGACTTTGTGTTTCATCAAGTAGATATACCCATATCTGCTCAAATCATCTGTGAAGGTCAGAAAATAATGATACCTGCTACGAGCCTCAATATTCATCGGACCACATACATCTGTATGTATGATTTCCAACAAATCTGTTGCTCTCTCCATAGTTCCGGAGAACGGCGTTTCAGTCATCTTGCCCATGAGGCACGGTTCGCAAGCATCAAGTGATTCCAAAATTCCATCAGTATGGAGTTTCTTCATGCGCTTTACACCAATATGACCTAAACGGCAGTACCACAAATAAGTTGCACTATCATTATTAACTTTGCATCTTTTGGCTTCAATATTATGAATATGTGTATCACTACGATCGAGATCCAACAAACCATTTTTCGTTGGTGTGTATGACCATAAAGGTTTTATTCATGTAAACAGAACAACAATTGTTCTCTAACTTAAATGATTAACCGTATTGCAATAAACATGATCAAATCATATTCATGCTCAACGCAAACACCAAATAACACTTATTTAGTTTCAACACTAATCCCGAAAGTATAGGGAGTGTGCGATGATGATCATATCAATCTTGGAACTGCTTCGAACACACATCGTTACCTCGCCTTTTACTAGTCTCTGTTTATTCTGCAACTCCCGTTTTCGAGTTACTACTCTTTAGCAACTGAACCAGTATCAATTACCGAGGGGTTGCTATAAACACTAGTAAAGTACACATCAATAATCTGTATATCAAATATACCTTTGTTCACTTTTACTAGTCTCTGTTTATTCTGCAATTCCCGTTTCGAGTTACTACTCTTAGCAACTGAACCAGTATCAATTACCGAGGGGTTGCTATAAACACTAGTAAAGTACACATCAATAATCTGTATATCAAATATACCTTTGTTCACTTTGCCATCCTTCTTATCCACCAAATAGTTGGGGTAGTTCCGCTTCTAGTGACCAGTCCCTTTGCAGTAGAAGCACTTAGTCTCAGGCTTAGGACCAGACTTGGGCTTCTTCACTTGAGCAGCAACTTGCTTGCCGTTCTTCTTGAAGTTCCCCTTCTTCCCTTTGCCCTTTTCTTGAAACTAGTGGTCTCGTCAACCATCAACACTTGATGTTTTTCTTGATTTCTACCTTCGTCGATTTCAGCATCACGAAGAGCTCGGGAATTACTTTCGTCATCCCTTGCATACTATAGTTCATCACGATGTTCTACTAACTTGGTGATGGTGACTAGAGAATTCTGTCAATCACTATTTTATATGGAAGATTAACTCCCACTTGATTCAAGCGATTGTAGTACCCAGACAATCTGAGCACATGCTCACTAGTTGAGCGATTCTCCTCCATCTTTTAGCTATAGAACTTGTTGGAGACTTCATATCTCTCAACTCGGGTATTTTCTTGAAATATTAACTTCAACTCCTGGAACATCTCATATGGTCCATGACGTTCAAAACGTCTTTGAAGTCCTGATTCTAAGCCGTTAAGCATGGTGCACTAAACTATCAAGTAGTCATCATATTGAGCTAGCCAAACGTTCGTAACCTCTGCATCTGCTCCTGCAATAGGTCTGTCACCTAGCGGTGCATCAAGGACATAATTTTTCTGTGCAGCAATGAGGATAATCCTCAGATCACGGATCCAATCCGCATCTTTGCTACTAACATCTTTCAACATAATTTTTCTCTAGGAACAAAAAATAAACACAAGGAAGCAACAACGCGAGCTATTGATCTACAACATAATTTGCAAAATACTATCAGGACTAAGTTCATGATAAATTTAAGTTCAATTAATCATATTACTTAAGAACTCCCACTTAGATAGACATCTCTCTAATCATCTAAGTGATTACGTGATCCAAAGCAACTAAACCATGTCCGATTAACACGTGAGATGGAGTAGTTTCAATGGTGAACATCACTATGTTGATCATATCTACTATATGATTCACGCTCGACCTTTCAGTCTCTGTGTTCCGAGGCCATATCTGTATATGCTAGGCTCGTCAAGTTTAACCTGAGTATTCCGCGTGTGCAACTGTTTTGCACCCGTTGTATTTGAACGTAGAGCCTATCACACCCGATTAACACGTGGTGTCTCAGCACGAAGAACTTTTGCAACGGTGCATACTCAGGGAGAACACTTTTATCTTGAAATTTTAGTGAGAGATCATCTTATAATGCTACCGTCAATCAAAGCAAGATAAGATGCATAAAGGATTAACATCACATGCAATCAATATAAGTGATATGATATGGCCATCATCATCTTGTGCTTGTGATCTCCATCTCCGAAGCACCGTCATGATCACCATCGTCACCGGCGCGACACCTTGATCTCCATCGTAGCATCGTTGTCGTCTCGCCAACTTATTGCTTTTACGACTATCGCTACCGCTTAGTGATAAAGTAAAACTATTACATGGTGATTGCATCTCATACAATAAAGCGACAACCATATGGCTCCTGCCAGTTGCCGATAACTCGGTTACAAAACATGATCATCTCATACAACACATTATATCACATCATGTCTTGACCATATCACATCACAACATGCCCTGCAAAAACAAGTTAGACGTCCTCTACTTTGTTGTTGCAAGTTTTACGTGGCTGCTACGGGCTTAGCAAGAACCGTTCTTACCTACGCATCAAAACCACAACGATAGTTTGTCAAGTTGGTGCTGTTTTAACCTTCGCAAGGACCGGGCGTAGCCACACTCGGTTCAACTAAAGTGAGAGAGACAGACACCCGCCAGTCATCTTTAAGCAACGAGTGCTCCGAACGGTGAAACCAGTCTCGCGTAAGCGTACGCGTAATGTCGGTCCGGGCCGCTTCATCTCACAATACCGCTGAACCAAAGTATGACATGCTGGTAAGCAGTATGACTTATATCGCCCACAACTCACTTGTGTTCTACTCGTGCATAGCATCAACGCATAAAACCAGGCTCGGATGCCACTGTTGGGGAACGTAGTAATTTCAAAAAAAAATCCTACGCACACGCAAGATCATGGTGATGCATAGCAACGAGAGGGGAGAGTGTTGTCCACGTACCCTCGTAGACCGACAGCGGAAGCGTTATCACAACGTGGTTGATGTAGTCGTACGTCTTCACGATCCGACCGATCAAGTACCGAACGTACGGCACCTCCGAAGTTCTACACACGTTCAGCTCGATGACGTCCCTTGAACTCCGATCCAGCCGAGTGTTGAGGGAGAGTTTCGTCAGCACGACGGCGTGGTGACGATGATGATGTTCCACCGACGCAGGGCTTCGCCTAAGCTCCGCAATGATATTATCGAGGTGTAATTTGGTGGAGGGGGGCACCGCACACGGCTAAAAGATCTCAAGGATCAATTGTTGTGTCTATGGGGTGCCCCCCTGCCCCCGTATATAAAGGATGGAGGAGGGGAGGCCGGCCAGCCCCTGGGGCGCGCCAGAAGGTTGGAGTCCTACTAGGACTCCCTAGTCCTAGTAGGATTCCTCCTCCCACATGGAATAGGAAAAGGGGAAGGGAAAAAGAGAAGGAAGGAAGGAGGCGCCCCCCTTCCCTAGTCCAATTCGGACCAGACCAAGGGGAGGGGCGCAGCCACCTTTTGATGCCTTTCTCTCCTTTCCCGTATGGCGCATTAAGGCCCAATACGAATTCCCGTAACTCTCCGGTACTCCGAAAAATACCCGAATCATTCGGAACCTTTCCGAAGTCTGAATATAGTCGTCCAATATATCGATTTTTACGTCTCGACCATTTCGAGACTCCTCGTCATATCCCCGATCTCATCCGGGACTCCGAACTCTTTCGGTACATCAAAACTCTATAAAACTATCATCGTAACGTTAAGCGTGCGGACCCTACGGGTTCGAGAACTATGTAGACATGACCGAGACACGTCTCCGGTCAATAACCAATAGCGGGACCTGGATGCCCATATTGGCTCCCACATATTCTACGAAGATCTTTATCGGTCAGACCGCATAACAACATACGTTGTTCCCTTTGTCATCAGTATGTTACTTGCCCGAGATTCGATCGTCGGTATCTCGATACCTAGTTCAATCTCGTTACCGGCAAGTCTCTTTACTCGTTCCGCAACACATCATCCCGCAACTAACTTATTAGTCACAATGCTTGCAAGGCTTATAGTGATGTGCATTACCGAGTGGGCCCAGAGATACCTCTCCGACAATCGGAGTGACAAATCCTAATCTCGAAATACGCTAACCCAACAAGTACCTTTGGAGACACCTGTAGAGCACCTTTATAATCACCCATTTACGTTGTGACGTTTGGTAGCACACAAAGTGTTCCTCCGGTAAACGGGAGTTCCATAATCTCATAGTCGGAGGAACATGTATAAGTCATGAAGAAAGCAATAGCAACATACTAAATGATCGGGTGCTAAGCTAACGGAATGGGTCAAGTCAATCACGTCATTCTCCTAATGAGGTGATCTCGTTAATCAAATGACAACTTATGTCTATGGCTAGGAAACATAACCATCTTTGATTAACGAGCTAGTCAAGTAGAGGCATACTAGTGACACTCTGTTTGTCTATGTATTCACACATGTATTATGTTTCCGGTTAATACAATTCTAGCATGAATAATAAACATTTATCATGATATAAGGAAATAAATAATAACTTTATTATTGCCTCTAGGGCATATTTCCTTCAAGATAAACAACTAAGTGATAGCAAGATATATGACAAGAACCAATATGGCTATCACAAAGTAAAGTGCATAAGTAAAGGGTTCTGGTAAGAGATAACTGAGGCACGCGGAGACGATGATGTATCCCGAAGTTCACACCCTTGCGGATGCTAATCTCCGTTTGGAGCGGTGTGGAGGCACAATGCTCCCCAAGAAGCCACTAGGGCCACCGTAATCTCCTCACGCCCTCGCACAATGCAAGATGTCGTGATTCCACTAAGGGACCCTTGAGGGCGGTCACCGAACCCGTACAAATGGCAACCCTTGGGGGCGGTCACCGAACCCGTACACTTTGGCAACCCTTGGGGGCGGTCACCGGTACCCGTCAAATTGCTCGGGGCGATCTCCACAACCTAATTGGAGACCCCGACGCTTGCCCGGAGCTTTACACCACAATGACTGAGCTCCGAACACCACCAACCGTTTAGGGCGCCCAAGCACCCAAGAGGAACAAGCTCAAGGGCACCAAGCACCCAAGAGTAATAAGCTTCTCAACTTGTAACTTCCACGTATCACCGTGGAGAACTCAAACCGATGCACCAAATGCAATGGCAAGGGCACACGGAGTGCCCAAGTCCTTCTCTCTCAAATCCCACCGAAGCAACTAATGCTAGGGAGGAAAAAGAGAGGAAGAACAAGAAGGAGAACACCAAGAACTCCAAGATCTAGATCCAAGGGGTTCCCCTCACATAGAGGAGAAAGTGATTGGTGGAAATGTGGATCTAGATCTCCTCTCTCTTTTCCCTCAAAAACTAGCAAGAATCCATGGAGGGATTGAGAGTTAGCAAGCTCGAAGAAGGTCAACAATGGGGGAAGAACACGAGCTCAACGGATAAGATACATTGGGGAAGAAGACCTCCTTATATAGTGGGGGGAACAATCCAACCATTACCCCCACTTCAGCCCCGCAGAGAGCGGTACTACCGCTTGGCCAGCGGTACTACCGCTTGCCCCTATAAGCGGTACTACCGCTCCCCCTCGCGGTACTGCCGCTGGGCCCAAAGCGGTACTACCGTGGTGGCAGGGCGGTACTACCGCAAACGAGCGGTACTACGGCCCCCACTGCCGCGGCTAGTACCGTAAAACCCGACACGAAAAAAGACCCCTCGAATCGAGGCGGTACTAGTACGAGACCGCAGCGGTACTACGGCTGGGGGCTACCAGCGGTACTACCGCTCTGGAGCGATACTACTGCTCTAGATCGGTACTACCGCTTGTAGCACCCAAGCGGTACTACCGCTCCGGCCCGCGGTACTACCGCTGGGACCAAAACTGCCATAACTTCTGCATATGAGCTCCGAATTGAGCAAACTCAAGCTTGTTGGATAGAGGAAGACAAGTAGCATCAAAACAGCGAGGTATGCCAACAAATAGAGGAGTGAAACCTCCAACCGAGAAGAACCAGCATAACCTCCAACATCGAAAACATCATAGAAGATGCGCTTAAGGCCCGTAGAGGATATAAACCTTAGAGTCACCCGCCAGAAGGGGCCGGGTTACTCATAAGGGTCATCACTTGAAGCCCGGCGCCAAGCTTGAAGACGGTGGGCCAAAGATGGGCTTAAGACCCGGAGATGGCTTAAGGCCCGTAGTGATAAACCGCCGTATGGCGAGACTTGTAGTGTAAGGCAAGAATAGTTGAGAGTCCGAGCCGGACACTTTTATGAGCCGGCCGGGACTCTGAGAGCCGCTGGGCGTCAACCTCTCTATATAAAGGGACGACCCGGCAGCGGTTTAGGGACAAGAAAGATCTCATCGAGAGCCAGGCATAGCAGTTAAGCTCCCTGGTCATCGAAACCCTAATCAATACCACCTCAACTGGACGTAGGCTTTTACCTTCACCGTAAGGGGCCGAACCAGTATAAACCCTCGTGTTCCTTGTCCCGTTAACCCCTTCAAGCTTCCTAGCGGCGATGGCTCCACAACTAAGTCCTAGCTTGAGGACATCTGCCGTGACAATTCCACGACAGTTGGCGCCCACCGTGGGGCCAGCGCACGGTGGATTTGAGTTCTTGAAGGGCAGCTTCGAAGGGCTCAAGGGATACGCTGTGGGCCGGATGACCAAGAGTCATCGCGGCAAGCTCTACATCGATGATGCAAGCTGGGGCCCCGACGCCGGCTCAATTGAGTATGGATACCGGGTCCCCTTCGGCGGAATTCATGTTTTCATTGGCAAGATTGGTGAGCCGGACCCTGAGCCGGATCTCTGCGCCGATCTCATCGAGACGGCTCAGCGCGCACGACCCGCCCGGGCCCTGCCTGCCTTGAAGCATGCTTTCGTGGGATGTGTCCATGGAGGGCTCTCTGGTGGGTCTGGATCTGGTGATGAGCCGGCCGCCGGCTCTGACGGCAAATCATCCACAGATGAGTCGAACTCGTTGTATCAGCTTCAAGATGGCAGGCTAATGGGCTGTTCCGATGGTGACAGTATTCCGGACCCGTTTGAGCCGCCGAGTCGGGTTGGAATCTTCATGGCCGGTGCGCAGCCTGTTCAGAACCCTGCTGCTGGGGCGGGAAACCCGGTGCCCTCGCCGGCTCAGGTGCTGATGGATCTCACGGACAAGATGACGGTCCTGTTGACCGCCGCGGTTGACCCGGCGGATCAAGCTCAGCATGACGCGGAGGTGGCGCAGTTAAAGTTAGATCTCGTGAAAGCCAAAGAGGATCTGGCAGCGGAAGGGATCAGGATGGCTGCGGAGAGGGCGGCTCTCGACGCCCAAACTCAGTTGATTCAGGCGCAGTCCTTCCGGCTCACGATGGATCAGAACGCGTCCAATGAGGTCATGAGAAGGAGGCATCAAAAAGCCCAATCTCGACTCCCTCCGGTTTACGATCCTCGAAACCTCTTCAACACGCCAGGTGCAGGGTCTAGTAACCCGCCAGGGATCATAGTGCCCGGGTCTGGGACCCCTGTTCAGCCACAAGTGATGGGGCCTCCCCGGGTGAACCCTACCCCGCCTCAGTATGTGCTAATACCACCGGGTCATTATGCTAACCCGCTGGAGAACATGGTCGCCGCAGCAGCACGGCTGGCGGCCCTCCCAATTGACGGCGACTCTCCGACGGCTATTGAAACCCGCCGGGTCAGGGAACTCCTTCAGACAGCACTGGCGCAGCAAGAGGCGTACTCTTACAGCCGGGACAGGATCCACTCGACCCCTCGTCCAGGCCGGAGCCCGAGTTATAGCAGACACATGGTCTCAGCGACCGGCTCAAGTAATGTCCGACGCCATGACCCGCCCCCTGGCCATGGCCCGGCTCATAACGGAGCCTTTCACGCAGCAGACCAAGACAGAGCGCGGCAAGAGGCGGAGCAGGTGCCTCAGTTGACGGCTTACCAGACTCCCCCGGCTTATCTGACGACTTCCGTCGACGTGGGTATCCCTACCAGGACTGGAGGTGTCCCTTGTTTAGTGCCAGCTCTCCGCAATGAGCGTCTACCCAAGGACTTCAAAGGCCCTAGGAAGGTGCCTAATTACACGGCTGACTTACAACCCGCAGCCTGGATCGAGAGTTACGAGATGGCCATGGAACTGCTGGAAGTCAGTGAAGCGGCAATGGCCAAGTACTTCACCATGATGTTAGATGGGACTGCCCGCACTTGGTTGAAAGGGCTACCACCGAATTCCATCGGGTCTTGGGCTGAGCTGAAAGCCCGGTTCATCCAAAATTTCAAGGATACCTGTAGGCAGTCTATGTCAATTGTGGATTTGACTAACTGTAAGCAGCAGGAGGGTGAGTCTACGACACATTGGGTTCGCCGGGTTAAGGAGATAATACATTCATCTGATAAGATGGATGCCGGCTCTGTAGTCTTAATGTTGGAACAGAATTGTCGTTTCGTGCCCCTGAAGATAAAACTCGGGCGGCTTAAGCGCGACTGCAATAATATGGGTACACTGATGGCGGCTCTCGTCAAGTACGCCGATTCTGATAGTACCAAGGACCCCGCTTCAGATGATGAAAGGACAGGGAAGGGAAAGAAGAATGGCAATGGCAAGGGTCCTCAGCATAACCCGGGGAACCAAGGAGGTGGCAAGCGCAAGGCCGACGGCAGCGTAGAGTTCATAGCCAACGCCAGCTCACAGGGTACTAACCAGCGACGCAAGGGAAGGCCCCCTCCCCGAGCCGGCGGGTCAGGCCCGACGCTGGAGCAACTGTTGAATGAGCCTTGTCCAAGGCATGCCTCTAGAGAGAAGCCAGCTACTCATCTATGGAAGGATTGTGCAATCATGAAGGCCTTTAAGAATTCCAACGCCTTTAACGGCAACAATGGCCCGGGCGGTGGCTCAGGCGCCGGCGGCTTTCATGGCCCGGGCGGCGGCTCAAATTCTAATCCTCAGAACGGTCAAGGGGGCTTTAATCAGCAATCTGGCCAGGGTCATCAACAGCAGCAGGGGGTTATCAGACCAATCCAAAGCAGCTTAGCGGTGGACAGTATCATGTGTTTACCACCAGTCTGTGTAAGCGAGATCAGAAGCTTCATAAGAGGGCTGTGAATGCTGTTGAGCCGGCAGTTCCACGCTACTTGTGGTGGTCTGAGCAGCCTATAGTGTGGAGTAGGGAGGATCACCCTCCCCGGGTGGATAATCCGGGTCACTTGGCCTTGGTGGTGGCTCCTCGGGTGGGAGGATATAAGTTCACTAAGGTGCTCATGGATGGAGGCAGCACCATCAACATCCTCTATTATGAGACGTTCCGTCGTATGGGGTTGATTGATAAGAACCTCAGCCAGTCAAACACTATTTTCCATGGTGTGGTACCTGGTAAGTCGGCTTATCCAGTCGGCAAGATCGAGTTGGAAGTGGCCTTTGGAGATGAGCACAACTACAGGGTGGAAAAATTGACCTTTGAGGTGGTCAAGATAAGAAGTCCGTACCATGCCATATTTGGGCGGTCGGCTTACGCCAAGTTCATGGCACGGCCGTGTTACGTGTATTTACAGCTCAAGATGCCGGGTCATAATGGGACCATTACGGTTCACGGCAGCCGGAAGGTGGCCCTGGAGTGTGAGGAAGGCGATGCAGCTTATGCAGAATCTGTTTGCGCAACAGAGGAGTTGAAGTTTTACAAAGACAACGTTGACCCAACAGATATGACCTCTCTGAAAAAGCCGACTACGGAGCATGAGCCGGCAATGAAATTTAAGTTGGCTGATGAGACTAAACTTGTTGATTTCGTTCCAGGAGATTCATCTCAGCAGTTTAGCATCAGTGCCAATCTGGATCCAAAATAGGAAAGCGCGCTCATCGAGTTCATCCATGAGAATAGGGACATTTTTGCATGGAAGCCGTCTGACATGCCAGGTGTACCTAGAGAACTCGCTGAGCACACTCTCAATGTTGATCCGAAATTTAAGCCGGTCAGGCAATTCCTTCGGCGGTTTAATGAAGAGAGGCGGAAAGCTATTGGTGAAGAGGTGGCCCGGCTCTTGGCGGCCGGGTTTATTGTTGAAGTCTTTCACCCAGAGTGGTTAGCTAACCCGGTGCTCGTGCTCAAGAAGAACGTCACCTGGCGGATGTGTGTGGACTACACGGACTTGAACAAGGCGTGTCCGGCTGATCCTTTCGCCCTTCCCCGTATTGATCAAATCATTGATGCTACGGCGGGTTGTGAGCGCCTAAGTTTCTTGGATGCCTATTCTGGATATCATCGGATTAAAACGGCAGTTAAGGACCAGGAGAAGACGGCGTTCATCACTCCCTTTGGAGCCTTCTGCTATGTGTCTATGCCCTTTGGTCTCAAGAGTGCACAGGCGACTTACCAGCGTTGCGTGCAGAACTGTCTTCATAACCAGATTGGGCGCAATGTTCATGCTTATGTGGATGATATTGTGGTTAAATCTAGGAAGGAGGAAACCTTGATAGATGATCTGAGGAAACCTTTGATAATCTCCGGGTCTACAAGATGATGCTTAACCCGGCCAAATGTGTTTTTGGTGTTCCTGCAGGCAAGCTCTTGGGTTTCTTGGTTTCTAACAGAGGCATTGAAGCTAACCCGGAGAAGATCAAGGCCATCACCTCCCTGGCTAAGCCGGCGTGTATAAACGACGTCCAGCGCCTGGTGGGTCGTATCGCTGCTTTAAGCCGTTTTATAAGCCGTTTGGGGGAGAAGGCCATGCCATTATATCAGTTGATGAAGAAAACTGATGACTTTGTCTGGAATGATGCAGCTAATACTGCTTTTGAGGATTTGAAGAGACAGCTGGCCGAGCCCCCAGTCCTTGCTGCTCCGGTTGACAAGGAGCCTTTATTGCTGTATGTAGCTGCTAACACCTGAGCCGTCAGTGTGGCATTGGTGGTGGAGCGCAAGGAAGAGGGTAAGGAGCATCCAGTTCAGAGGCCGGTTTATTATGTCAGCGAAGTACTCATTGAGTCCAAGCAGCGGTATCCGTATTGGCAGAAGCTTGTTTATGGTGTGTTCATGGCAAGCCGGAAGCTTAAGCATTATTTCCAGGGTCACCCCATCACTGTGGTCAGTTCTGCCCCCTTGGAGATATCATTCAGAACAGGGAGGCCATAGGGAGAGTGGCTAAGTGGGCTATAGAGCTCGGACCTCATGGTCTGAAGTATGTGCCACGCACTGCTGTTAAATCTCAGGCTTTGGTGGATTTCATCAATGATTGGACAGAGCTACAAGTGCCCGAACAAAAGCCGGATAACACATATTGGACTATTCACTTCGATGGGTCCAGGCAGTTGGAGGGCTCGGGGGCTGGAGTCGTATTGGCTTCCCCTAAGGGTGACAAGTTCCATTATGTGCTACAATTGATGTTTCCTTGTACCAACAATGCAGTTGAGTACGAGGCCTTGCTCCACGGTCTTCGGATGGCTAAGGAGATGAGCTTGAGCCGGGTAAGGTGCTTTGGCGACTCAGACTTGGTGGCTCAACAAGTATCAGGAAAGTGGGACTCCAAGGACCCTCTCATGGCGGCTTATCGCCGCGAAGTTGATGCCATTGCTGGGCACTTTCAGGGTTACCAAGTAGAGCACATCGATCGCAGGAAGAACGAGGCGGCTGATGCTTTAAGCCGGCTGGGCTCTCAGCGAAAACCGGTGCCGCCTAATATTTTCCTGGACGTCCTGCATAACCCTTCTGTTAAGTTGCCTACAGAGGAAGACTTGGCTGTCCCTGACCCGGAGGCACGACTGGTGGCAACTCTCCACATCATACCGGACTGGACAATGCCCTATCTGGCTTACATGACCCGGGGAGATTTGCCTGAGGATGAAACTTTGGCCAGACAAATAACCCGGCGGTCTAAGTCAATGATTGTTATCAATGGTGAGTTGCATCGCCGCAGTGTTACAGGAGCGTTCCAGCATTGTGTCTCCCCTGAGGAAGGTCAAGAGATCTTGCGTGAGATTCATGAAGGGGATTGTGGCCATCACGCCGGCTCAAAGTCTCTTGTGGCCAAGGCTTTTCGTCATGGTTTTTATTGGCTGACGGCTCATGCTGATGCGGAGGACTTGGTCAGTAAATGTGATGGTTGCCAAAGGTTCTTGCGACGGGCTCATGTGCCGGCTCAGGAGCTGAGGATGATCCCAATTACTTGGCCCTTTGCGGTCTGGGGGCTTGATATGGTTGGGCCTTTTAAAAGGTCCAAGGATAAGAAGACCCACCTCTTGGTGGCAGTTGACAAATTTACCAAGTGGGTTGAAGCGGAGCCAGTTAGCAAGTGTGATGCAGCCACGGTAGTTCAGTTTATGAAAAAGGTGATTTTTCGCTTTGGCTTTCCACACAGCATTATAACTGACAATGGTACCAATCTATCCAAAGGTGCCATGGAGGAGTTTTGTCAACGAGAGCATATTAGACTTGATGTTTCATCAGTGGCTCACCCTCAATCCAATGGTCAAGCTGAGAGGGCTAACCAGGAGATTCTGAAAGGCATCAAACCCCGGCTTTTGGTCCCTTTACAACGGACGCCGGGTTGTTGGGTGGAGGAGTTACCCTCCGTGTTGTGGAGCATCAACACTACTCCTAACAGGTCTACAGGTTTCATGCCTTTCTTCATGGTTTATGGAGCGGAAGCAGTCCTCCCCAGTGACATCCGTCATGACTCGCCTCGAGTGGCGGCTTATGTTGAGGTGGATAATGAACAGGCGCGCCAAGATGCCCTTGACTTGTTGGACGAACAGCGTGATGTGGCAGCAGCTCGCTCAGCGATTTACCAACAGGACCTGCGTCATTATCATAGTCGCCGGGTTAAATCCCGGGTCTTCTAGGAAGGCGATCTGGTGCTCCGGCATCCAAGATCAGACAGATGCGCACAAGCTATCCCCGCCTTGGGAAGGGCCCTTTGTGGTCAGCAAGAATTTGCACAACGGGTCATATTACCTCATTGACATTCGGGAGCACAAAGATTCACGTAAGTCGGAGGAAGAGACCCGTCGGCCGTGGAACATAGCTCAGCTTCGGCCTTATTACACTTGAGCCACCGGCTCTCATAATGTACATATTTCCCTAAGCCATGCATATATTATGATAAGCAATAAAGCAGGACCTCTGTCCTTTTTTCTCCTCCAAAGATGAATGTGTTGCTTTCATTACAAGATCATGTGATAACTTGAAGGAGGATCCGGCTTATGATCGTATTCGAATCTAGCCATACACAATATAGTCACTTGGGGGCTTCCTGTTCAAACATAGGTCGTATTCGAACCAAAGAGAACATAGTTGTCGATACCCATTTGATTGGCAAAGTGCCGAGCTCATTTGGGAGTTTTCTTTGATCATATTTGAATCATAATTTAACCCCTTTGGGAACCGACGTGGATCGTATTCGAATCAGCGTCGTTAAACAATTCTTAAGGTCATTTGGGGGCTTCCTGTTCAAACATGGGTCGTATTCGAACCAAAGAGAACATAGCTGTCGGTACCCTCTTGATTGGCATCGCCACACCCACTGGGGGCTATATGATCGCATTCAAATCCTAGCATAACCCCTTTGGGACGGGTCTCTGGTCGTATTCGAACCGGAAGCCCCTAAGTTCTTCTGATTTATAGGAAGTTCTTTTGATTATTTCAAGTGTGCACGGCGGGTCTCACTTTGCCGGCTTAACTTTGATTTACAGTACTAGTCGAATACAATCGGCGTTATTAAGACTGGTAAACCGGAATTGAGGTACCAACCTTATTACCCGGGTTATATAAGTCGGTAAGTGTGTTATTACGGGTATATCAAGGACATAATTGAGGACCGGTCTTTTTTGATTCATATTCCGGGTTATATGTCTAAAACTATGATTCTCAGTGCGGTAAGCCGCCTAGAGACTTGCGATTTGTCTTTCTATGCAGGATAGTTAAAGGCAACTATTTGAGCTTAAGGACAATGAATGATCAATTATGACCCGGAGAAGTATAAAGGAGACAACTTCAATGGAATTTAGCATTCAACGCGTGCACGATGGCACGGCAAAGTTAAAGTGTTGGTCCTATTCTATTACAAGACTCATCGAGTCCAAAAGGGTGAAGCATTGTTTAATAAGCCGCCTACAGAGTTACGATGCTTGCTGGGTTGAAGTTTCCGGCTCATCCCTCTCCGCTCCTGCGGCTGTTCCCAAGACCTGGAAAGTTGACGACTTCCAGTCAATGCCGCTCAGAGCTTCAAATTGAGCTTCCTCGTCAATTAACCCAGCCGGGTCAATCTCCGGGGCGAAGGTGTGCTTACGAGTCGGCGGAACTAAGCTGATAGCTTCATAACGCGGAGTGGGGATCCTCTGATTTTCTGCATTGTAACCCGGCTGGTACTTGGTCAGATCCGTGTCATTTCCAATGAGGGTGGCCACCGGGCGCACGATCTTCACGCAGGCTGCAAAGTCCCTTTGGTCGAAGGGTGTTCCGTCTTCCTTCAAACTGGGATAGCCGAGGGCAATGTCCGCCGGGTCTAATTCTGGAAGGAACGCCTTGGCCCGGCTCAGGGCGGCTATGGCTCCGGCTCTTGCAGAGGCCCGCCGCAGCTCTTGGACACGTTGAGGAAGAACGGCAAGCCGGCGAAGAACTTCCGCCAGGTGAGTCGGCACCTCATTGGATAGGGCCACCACGGACAAGGCGCGCTGTGACCCGGTGTAGAGTTGCTCCACCAGGGTGTACACGGCCTTCAACTTGGTTACCACACTTTGGTTGAGGTTGGCGCTTCTGGGACCTGTGTAACAGAGTAAGATAAGCCGCCGGCAATGATGGGTTATGAGACATAAAAATTATAAACTGGACGAAAGCCGGTGGAATGACTTACCGAAGATTGCGGCAACCATCTGGGACACTTGGCGCTTTAAGCCGGAGAGTTCGGCGGTCTTCTCTGTCAGAGCCTTCTCCGCCTGTTCAGCCCGGTTCACCAGAGTAGCCTTCTCTTCGGCCCAAGCTTTCCGTTCAACGTCAAAGTCCGTCTTCAGCTTTTCTTGCGCAGCAATACTGGACACAAATTTGGCATTGGCCTTCCGGGTCTCAGTTTCTTGCGTCCTCAGGCGGGTCTTCAGATCGGAGATGTCAGCTTCAAACTTCTTGCAAGCAGCCTGCATAATTTCCGGGTTATAGGATGAACAGTTATTATGCAATTTTAAAAAGTCCCAAGCACTTTCCAAGCAAAGACACTTGGCACTTGGGGGCTAATGCATATCGAACGTTTCTATTTACAAATTGCCGGTTCAAGCGAGTAAGCCGGAACATAAGTCTACAACATATTCTATCATAAGTCGTAGACTTGGGGGCTAGAGTATGGTAAGAATAACAAGATAACTATGCAGTAAGCAAGAAGAAAGAAGAGTGGTACCTCAGACTTCTGCTGAATCCGGTTCACCATGCCGATCTCTACATCCCGGCTCTTGTGCACTTGGCTGACATAGCCGGAGACGATCTCTCCGATGTTCAGATTGGCGTAGTCGGTGAGGTCCAGATTAGCCCGGCGGTGCTGTAGCAACTCCTCCTTGGCGGAGCACTTGGCCAGCGCAGTAGGTCTCCCCGGCTCAACAAACTCCGTCCGGGTCATTGACCGGCTGAGCCGGGCTGGAGGTCTCCGGGTTAGCAGAAGCTTCTGCGGTTGCCTTGTCGGTTGGAGCGGTGGCTTCGGGAGCGGAGGCAGCTGGCGGTTCTTGAGCTGCTACCTCCGGTTCAGGCAAGTCCGGCTCTTCTACCGGCTTGTTCTTTTTCGCCCTCTTGGTGAGCTTTGCCTGGGCACTGAAAGGACAAAAAGGTTAGTACAAAGGTATGAGCAAAGATAAGCACAACAAGAGATGATCATCATTACCCGGGTACGGTCTTGAAGGCCGGCAGGTTTGATTGCATCGAGTCACCAGAGGAGGGTGAGGTTTCCTGATAGTTTGAATCAGAAGAATTGAGCGGTTGACGTATAACACCCGCCAAAGGATGAAAAGGGTACAAGTTGGAGATAACCTC
Organism: Triticum aestivum; assembly: GCF_018294505.1. Classification (NCBI taxonomy): domain Eukaryota; kingdom Viridiplantae; phylum Streptophyta; class Magnoliopsida; order Poales; family Poaceae; genus Triticum; species Triticum aestivum. The sequence continues at coordinate 34,789,059 of NC_057808.1, read as the reverse complement.
GGTTCGGCGTTTCCGCGATGCGTCGGGTAAGCCGGAGGAGAGGTCAGCGTCCTTGTTGGTCCGGGTGTGCCGCCGGCTCTCATGAATATGTTGCTTCAAAAGAAATTGAGGATCTTGATAAGCTAAAGGATGAGAAAATCTTACTTTCCGGGTTACCCTTCGGACTTTCAACCTTGGCAAGGGCTCCGAGTCGGAGGAAAGTGTCATTACCTCTTCAACCACCGGGTTACTTGCTCCGGTGTCATCCTGTTGATGAACAGTATTAATAAGGTGGAAAGAAATAGACAGCAAATACAACAAGAGTTTATAGGCTCAGGGGTTACCTCTGACTCGGAGCTGTCGCTTAGTTGCAGCAGCTCTGAAGCAGTAGGCCTACTTCCCTTCTTGTGGGGAGCGGCTCTCTTGGCGGCTTTCTTAGCTTTCCTGGCCTTCTTGGCCGCCTCATGGTCATATTTAACCTTCCAGAATTTGTCATCAGCCTGAAAAATACAATGACGATTTCTTAAGGTTCGAATGAAAGTTGTCTACAGGACAAAATAAGATGTTCAGATCAGCGGCTTACCGCTGGGGCCGGGTTGGTCTTGCAGAAGGGGCTTAAGCCGGTCCTCCCGCAGTCTGCCAAGCTCTCGTTCAAGAGAGCCTTGGTCATGTCCTCGGCAACGTCTTCAGGAAGATCGTTGCGGCTATGTCGCAGGGGGTCATCTTTCCGGCCTGTGTACTCACACATTAAGCCGGGGCGGCGGCTCAAGGGGATCACCCGCCACGAGATCCAGACCCGGACCAGATCAATTCCATTGAGACCATTGCCCAGGAGAGCCTTGATCTTGTTAATGGTGGGGAGCAGAGGTTGGCGCTCCGCTTGAGTCAGCTTGTCTGACAGAGGGTGTGTTGGTTCCAGACGCGAGGGGCGAAAGCCGGGCAGCGGACTCTCGTCAGCCGGCGACGTGTCTTGGCAATAGAACCACGTCTGGTTCCAGTCCTTTGGGTGGCTTGGCGGCTCAGCGTAAGGGAAAAGGCAGTCTCTCCGTCGTTGAATGGAGATGCCACCAAGTTCCAAGCTTGGCCCGTTGGCGCACTCGTTCTGACGGTTCAGGTAGAAAAGCTCTCTGAAGAGCAGCAAGCTGGGCTCCTCTCCAAGGTAGACTTCGCAGAATACTTGGAAGTTGCATATGTTTGACACGGAATTGGGTCCTATGTCTTGTGGCCGCAGATCAAAGAAATTTAGCACGTCTCTGAAGAACTTTGAGCCGGGCGGTGCGAAGCCCCGGCTCATATGATCCGCAAAAATGACCACCTCCCCGTCCCTTGGTTGTGGTCTCTCCTCTGATGGGTCGGGGGCACGGTAGGACATGATGTCCTTCTTGGGCAGGTAACCCGACTTCACAAAGTCCGCTAAGGTCTCGTCGGTGACGTTGGACCTCATCCAATTGCAAGTGATGGGTGCTTTGGGAGCTTTGGGAGGCATGGTGAAAGTCGGAAGCCTATGATAAAAGGGAAATATGTCCGGTTTAATTATAAGCCGGAGGAAATTTACAGTTCAATATTTCAAGTGGCGGCTTATGGAGGGGCCTAATGACATATATCCAAGTGCATCGGGTTATCTAAGCCGCTCGAGGTATTGAGAGTAATTTGATTGTCTACGACCTTGCCACAGTTGAGCCGGAAAATTTTATGGCACATGGCCTCCTTTGAGCCGGAAGGTTCTACGGTGCGTGGTTTCTTTAAACCGGAAATGTAAACCGCCATGACTTAACGGGTGCAATTTTTACTAAGTGTGGTGAAAACAGGTTTCACACATTGCAGTAAATAATTTGGATCAAAACGGTCGGCTAAAAGGAAAGTTTCTAGACCTAAAAACAGATGCAAAGGAAGTTCTTGGGCTCGAACGGAGCCTTTATGCAGTGAAAAGAGATCTAATTGCATTTGAAATGGGTGCTAAACAGCCGCCGCGTTGCTTCTATACTATCTTAAGATCAAGAAGAGGCAGTAAAAATGAAAACTACCAAGAACTCGTGGGCGACGGCGAAGAACACGGAAGAACAGCAGGAGTTTAACGTAGATCTATTCTACGAGGAGTAAGGAACTTACAGATGCAGATGTGCTGCGAGAGTTCGCCGCGTTTCTCTGGACGGTTCAGGGTGATGCAGCGGCCAAGGTCGATGAGGACGCGGAGCTCTGTTGCGGCGGCGGCGGAGCTCGAACAGCACGGGAGCAGCGAGAGGAAGAGGACGATAGAAGGGGGAGAATGGAAAGACCCGAAGGTCGGGCTATTTATAAGGCCAGACTCATAAGTGGGCGCGAGAAACAAGGAGGCCACTGCGCGGTTATCTCGCCCGAGAGGCGCCTCAATTTTCGGGATGGCAGTAAAGATAAGATCCATTGTGGATCTGGTGGAATAAAAAATGGACTTAATGGAAGATGACGTCACGGCGGATAACCGGAGTCCAGAGGATGACGTCACGCCGGGTTATGGCCTTCACACAATTGTAAGCTGGAGATTTTCTGTCGGAAGAATTGAAGATTGACATGAGCCGGCTCAAATCAATCTGGGGCCTAATGTTGAGGATATAAACCTTAGAGTCACCCGCCAGAAGGGGCCGGGTTACTCATAAGGGTCATCACTTGAAGCCCGGCGCCAAGCTTGAAGACGGTGGGCCAAAGATGGGCTTAAGACCCGGAGATGGCTTAAGGCCCGTAGTGATAAACCGCCGTATGGCGAGACTTGTAGTGTAAGGCAAGAATAGTTGAGAGTCCGAGCCGGACACTTTTATGAGCCGGCCGGGACTCTGAGAGCCGCTGGGCGTCAACCTCTCTATATAAAGGGACGACCCGGCAGCGGTTTAGGGACAAGAAAGATCTCATCGAGAGCCAGGCATAGCAGTTAAGCTCCCTGGTCATCGAAACCCTAATCAATACCACCTCAACTAGACGTAGGCTTTTACCTTCACCGTAAGGGGCCGAACCAGTATAAACCCTCGTGTTCCTTGTCCCGTTAACCCCTTCAAGCTTCCTAGCGGCGATGGCTTCACGACTAAGTCCTAGATGGAGGACATCTGCCGTGACAATTCCACGACAGGAGGTATGCCAACAAATAGAGGAGTGAAACCTCCAACCGAGAAGAACCAGCATAACCTCCAACATCGAAAACATCATAGAAGATGCGAGTGAACTCTGTTTTCGATGAACTCGATCTTGTCATCAAGATGACCATAAGCGCCAAAACTCACAAAGAAAAGAACCAAACAAGAACCAATAAAGATGATGCAAGGATGCAATGGTTTGAGCTCTCTACGAATGATACGATCAAGCTACTCATCGAGAGCCCCCCTTGATAGTACGGCAATCGATCCTATAACCCGGTCTCCCAACTACCATCATGAGACCGGTAAAATAGAAAACCTATCAAGGGCAAACCTTTGCCTTGCACATGGTCCACTTGAGCTAGAGGATGACGATCTTGACTCCCTCAAGTTGGACCACCTTTCTTGGTTGTGTTGGCTCGATGAAGACTAGTTGATTGCTCCCCCATACTCCACTATGGGTGAGCCACTCTTCCGCACATCTTCACAAGTCCATTGTCACCACAATGGACGGCAAGCTTCAAGCATTTGATCTCTTCATGATGCTTCACTTGAACTTGCACACCGCAACATCTTCACAAGTCCATTGTCACCACAATGGATGGCAAGCTTCAAGCATTTGATCTCTTCATGATGCTTCACTTGAACTTGCACACCGCAACCTAACCCCACAAAGAACTCTCACGAAGATCATGGGTTAGTACACAAAGCGTAATTGACAATGCTTACCATACCATGGGATCGCTTGATCCCTCTCGGTACATCTTCTACGCTTTGTGAGTTGATCAAGTTGATTCACTCTTGACTTAGTCTTGATCAACCTTGAATCTTTTCAACTCTCTTCATTTGGATGATGTCTTGAAGATATACATGAATGATCACACAATCTTCTTCTCCAAGACATGCTTGCAATAAGCTCAGCTCTCACATGACCAATCTTTGGATAATTCCTTAATAACACCTTGGTCACCACATAAACTCCTTGAAACCAACACATGGACTTCAAGAAATGCCTATGGACAGATCCTTCAAATATAACTCAAGGCAACCATTAGTCCATAGAGATTGTCATCAATTACCAAAACCAAACATGGGGGCACCGCATGTTCTTTCAACACTCATGACCGGTGAGTTACCCAAGGAGTTAGCAGAGGATCATCGTGAACTATGTTCGGAAATAGTTTCGAGAGGCTATGTAGCAGCATTGGAGATTCAGTCTACTTTGATGGATAAGATCAGAGAAGCCCAGAAGACAGACAAGGAAATTGCTGAGATAAAGGAAAAGATGAGTAAAGGAAAAGCCAAGGGATTTTGTGAGGATGAGCACGATACCTTATGGTTTGAGGACCGCGTTTATGTGCCCAATGATCCGGAGATCAGGAAGTTGATCTTGCAAGAGGCCCATGATTCACCATATTTGATTCACCCAGGAAATACCAAGATGTACCTGGATTTAAGGGACAGTTTTTGGTGGACCGGAATGAAGAAGGATATTGCGGAGTATGTAGCAGTTTGTGATGTATGTCAGAGAGTAAAGGCAGAGCATCAGAAGCCAGCAGGATTGTTACAACCATTGCCGATACCTGAATGGAAGTGGGATAAGCTAGGCATGGATTTTATCACAGGATTGCCCAGGACTCGTTCAGGCTATGACTCGATATGGGTTGTAGTCGATCGTTTGACGAAGGTAGTTCATTTCATCCCAGTAAAGACCACTTATACAAGTGCTAAGTTGGCAAAGATATACATGACCGGGATCGTATGTCTGCATGGAGTTCCGAGGACCATTGTATCAGATAGAGGAGCCCAGTTTACTTCTAAGTTTTGGAATCAGTTGCACGAGACTTTGGGTACCAGGCTAGAGTTCAGTACAGCCTTTCATCCACAGACAGACGGACAGACCGAGAGAGTCAATCAGATTTTGGAGGACATGCTGAGAGCTTGTGCGCTAGATTATGGATCTAGTTGGGATGACAATTTGCCATATGCAGAGTTCTCTTATAACAACAGTTATCAATCCAGTTTGAAGATGGCCCCTTTCGAAGCTCTGTACGGAAGGAGGTGCAGGACACCGTTGTTGTGGGACGAAGTTGGAGACCGTCAGTTGTTTGGACCAGATTTGATTAAAGAGTCTGAACAGAAAGTGAAGCTGATTCGCGATAGGCTCAAGGTAGCCCAGTCCAGGCAGAAGAGTTATGTGGATTCTAAACGCAAGGAGACAGTTTACGAAGTCGGAGACAGAGTTTATCTTCGAGTATCACAAATTCGAGGAGTGAAGCGCTTTGGAGTTAAGGGAAAGTTAGCGCCACTTTTTGTAGGACCATACAAAGTTTTGGAGCGTATGGGTGAAGTTGCTTACAAGTTGGAATTGCCCGGAGGATTGTCGGGAGTTCACGTTGTGTTCCATGTTTCTCAGCTGAAGAAGTGCCACGCAGAGATGGCTGAGATACCACTGAGAGATACAGTGCCACTGGAAGCGATTCAGCTGGATAGTGACTTGACCTATGAAGAGAAACCAGTCAAGATTCTCGAATATGCTAGCCGAGTCACCCGCAGCAAGGTTATCAAGTTTTGCAAAGTCCAGTGGAGTCACCATACCGAGGAGGAAGCCACCTGGGAGCGAGAGGAAGATCTACGGAAGGACCACTCTCACCTATTTTCTAGCCAACCCGAATCTCGAGGGCGAGATTCATCTTAAGGGGGGTAGGTTTGTAACATCCCAAATTTTCAATTTGGAATGTTATACATAGATCATTCTTGCATATCATATTTTATTGTATTTTGTTTTGCGATCCTAGAAATTCTACGCAACTCAAGGACCCACGGAGAGAGTTGGGATTTCATTATTTTCATATTTGGGTGTTCTCAAATTTTGAAAAAATAGGATCAATTGTTTTAAGTATTTTTCTCTCTGAAAATATTTCATATCAAAATATATGAGAGGGGATAAAATGACTTCTCCACAAATAATGAAATATTGGAGGAAAAATATTAAAAACAAATATTTGATTTTATTTGAATTTTATTTGATTTTATTTGAATTAGGAAAAATACGCATTTTTCAAAATTGCATTTTAGGCCCAAATAAATGTTCATCTTGTCCGTCTTATTTTTAGAGGACGGGGAAAATTTATTTCGAGATTTTTGGAGTCCGTTTAGTATTTATTTTCTTACTTTTTCTGCACGTCCGAATTATTTAAAAAAAAGTCAACCGACTCCGGGCCGTACCCGAGCGGGACTCTTCAGGCCGGCCTTTAAAAGCCCGAGACCCCGAGCCCCAGCGCCGCCAGCCCACCCGAAACCCTAGCCGATCCGCTGCAGCCTCGGGATCCGCGCCGCCGCCGCCACCCGCGCAGCCACCCTCGCCACGCCGCCCCGCCGCCCGTCGCCGCCAACCACCGCCGCCGGAGCCGTTCGCCGGAGTTAGAGGTAGCCGCCGTTTTTATTTTATAAAACCGATCGGTTTTATTTCATAAACCCTAGTTTCGGTTTTGTTTAGTTCGGTTTATTTTTTTTGGTTTATTTATTTTGCGGACGTTCGTCCGTACGTTCGTTTTAACGAACGGTTTTCGCCCGATATTTCCGATATGTTTTTCGTTTCAGTTTAACTTTTCGCTCATTTATCGGAATCAGGCGATTCACGGGCCTAGAGTTTCATCTCGAAACCCTCTTTCTGTTTAACCAACTCAAACAAGTTTTTGCTGCTGTAAAATTTGACTTAGGTCCAGATTAGTAAACGAAGCTTGTTTCTTTCGCCGTTTGAGTTTCGTTGCTTCGTTCGATTTGATTCTTTTTGCAAACCGGAGTTCTTAAGTTGAACTTTCTGGTTAGATCTCTTATTTTGAGTTTTATTCATGCACCCTTGCTTGATTGCTTATGTATGTAATGTTTGTTTGCGATAGAGTACCCGGAGTGCGTAGCGTGCTACTACGAGTCTCTAGGTTTCACGGAACATCAGCAAGGCAAGTAACACTTTGATCATACCTCTTTACCACCCAGTTTTATTGCATTACATCAATCCTCAAACTATTGCATGATTAGGATCTGATTAAAATGTGGGTTTTGGGAAGTAGTTGAGGTAGTACCTATTGCCTTGTTTATATCAAACCTTTGGGAGTTACTTCTACGTTTGCTTATATTGCTATGCTATGCTCGTAGACGTGGATTGGGTTTGAGTGTATTTCATGACAGATGTGAGATTGTTAATTAATGGATCAACTTAAGGTGGCTACTTTAATTTACATCTGGGTGGATTGAGGCACCTGGAGAACCCAGTGTTGCCTGTATTTTTGGATATCCCGGAGTACCCGTGTGATCATCCTATGGACCGCCACCCAGGCTCAAAGGGATCATGAGATTATTCATGCTAGAAACTTCCGTGTGTAGCCACAAGCTATTATGGGCTCTAGCATAGTTGAGTAGGTTACATGATCTCTTGAAGAGGTGGGCTAGCAGATGTAGGGGAAAGTAGGTGTAACTGTCCACCCGGAGTAAAGAGTATTGTTTCTGAAAGACTGTGTCTCGGTCATCCGTTTCTCAAACACCATGCAGTGCGAGAAATCAAGCGGAGGCGATCGAGTCTTGTGGGGAAAAGTGCACAAACCTCTGCAGAGTGTACAAACTAATCATGGTTAGCCGTGTCCCCGGTTATGGACGTCTTGACTATCTAGTTCTTGGATTATCATGTGAATCTCATCATCATGTTACTTAATTTAATTTGATTGGGTTAATCACGTTCTTAATTGGGATTGAGTTGGAGGTACCTTCTCAATGTTTAACAACCACCATGATAGTTAAATAAAATTTATTCCTTTGTGGTAGGAAAAAATTGGCTTTTCGCATAACTGTAACCATAGAGCTTTCCACCAGCCAAATATGCATGTAGTGATAGCATTATTCTGTTCATTACTCTCTATGTGTTACATTGCCAGCATATTACATGTGCTGACCTGTTTTCGGGCTGCAACGTATCATGTTGCAGACTTTTCAAACGACGAGTAAGGAGCCTTAGGTCGTGGTATTATACTCAGTGATGCCGTTGGAGTTGATGGACTCACTTTATCTTCCAAGCCTTCCGATGTTATTGTTTTTAGATGGCCTTAAGCCATATTTATTGTAATGAGTTCTCTCTTGAACTATTCGATGTAATAAGTGTGTGATTGCTACTCTGTTATAAATCATTCAAGTATTGTGCGTGTCAGCATTACTGATCCAGGGATGACACTGATGCACAGAGACTAGACTGTTTGAGGTCTGGTCGCTACAAAAGCCGAGCGGTTAAGCGAATAAACCGAAGTAAAAAATAATTTTATATTTCTTGTGATGAACAACCATACAAGTTGTCATTTTTCTTGTACATGAGTCAAATTCACTACTAAGCACGTAATTTTTCTTGTAAAATAGTCATTTTTCTCTTTTTAAAATGCTAAGCACGTCCATAACCATGAACAGATGAATCAATGCACGCATATATACTTATATATATATTTATATACTATTTGTGTAAAACAGTATGTGTTTTGAGTCATAAATTTGCAAATTATAATTACATCATTTTCAAATTCTCGTCAACTTTGGTTATTATGGTATATAGCGAAACCATACCGAAATTATTTGGTATATACCGAAACCGAGCCGTATTTTAATTTCATACCGGAAGTATTAACACCGTACAAACCGAAAAACCATATAAACCGAACCATGTAAACCGAGTAAACCGAACACACAGAGTGACATAAAGGCATTGGCTAGGATGCATATTGTGAGGATTATCATTATCATTGAATTTCATTAGAGAATTTACCTCTACCACCTTAGGTGGTGATGGCGTATCAAGCCCATGTATTTCTTCAATAGGAGGTAAATTTTTGACATCCTCAGCTTTAATACCTTTTTCCTTCATAGATTTCTTTGCCTCTTGCATATCTTCAGGACTGAGATATAATATACCCCTCTTCTTCGGAGTGGGTTTAGGCGGTGGTTTGGGAAGAGTCCAATCATCATAATTTTTCAATATGTTGTTCAATAATTCTTCAATGAATACCTGGTTCACTCTGAAACCTTTCCGGTGTCCAAATAGCATCGTCCTATATATCAATATTTACCTACGGACCATTCTGGAGCTCCTCATCATTTCTGTGATCTCATTCGGGACTCCGAACAACATTCGGTCACCAAATCACATAACTCATATAATACTATATCGTCAATGAACGTTAAGTGTGCGGACCCTACGGGTTCGAGAATGATGTAGACATGACCGAGACGCCTCTCCGTTCAATAACCAATAGCGGAACGTGGATGCCCATATTGGTTCCTGCATATTCTACGAAGATCTTTATCGGTCGAACCTTATGACAACATACGTAATTCCCTTTGTCTGACGGTATGTTACTTGCCCGAGATTCGATCGTCGGTATCTTCATACCTGGTTCAATCTCGTTACCGGCAAGTCTCTTTACTCGTTCCGTAATACATCATCTCGTAACTAACTCCTTAGTCACTTTGCTTGCAAGCTTCTTATGATGTGTATTACCAAGAGGGCTCAGAGATACCTCTCCAATACACGGAGTGACAAATCTTAATCTCGATCCATGCCAACTCAACAGACACCTTCGGAGATACCTGTAGAGCATCTTTATGATCACCCAGTTACGTTGTGACGTTTGATAGCACACAAGGTATTCCTCCGGTATCCAGGAGTTGCATGATCTCATAGTCGAAGGATTATGTATTTGACATCAAGAAAGCAATAGCAATAAACTGAATGATCATATGCTAAGCTAACGGATCGGTCTTGTCTCCTAATGACGTGATCCCGTTATCAACTGACAACACATGTCCATGGTTAGGAAACCTTAACCATCTTTGATCAACGAGCTAGTCTAGTAGAGGCTTACTAGGGACATGGTATTTTTTTATGTATTCACACATGTATTTAAGCTTCCGATCAATACAATTCTAGCATGAACAATAAACCTTTATCATGAATAAGGAAATATAACAACTTTATTATTGCCTCTAGTGCATATTTCCATCAGTCTCCCACTTGCACTAGAGTCAATAATCTAGATTACATTATAATGAATCTAACACCCATGGAGTCTTGGTGTTGATCATGTTTTGCTCGCGGAAGAGGCTTAGTCGACGGGTCTGCTACATTTAGATCCGTATGTATTTTGCAAATCTCTATGTCTCCATCCTTGACCTTTTCACGAATGGAGTTGAAGCGTCTCTTGATGTGTTTGGTTCTCTTGTGAAACCTGGATTCCTTCCCTAAGGCAATTGCTCCAGTGTTGTCACAAAAGATCTTCATTGGACCCGATGCACTGGGAGTTACACCCAGATCGGATATGAACTCCTTCATGCGCTGCTTCCGAAGCAGCTATGTACTCTGCTTCACACATAGATCCCGCCACGACGCTTTGCTTGGAACTGCACCAACTGACAGCTCCACCATTCAATATAAATATGTATCCAGTTTGTGAATTAGAGTCATCTGGATCAGTGTTGAAGCTAGCATCAATGTAACCATTTACGATGAGCTCTTCGTCACCTCCATAAACGAGAAACATATCCTTTGTCCTTTTTAGGTACTTTAGGATGTTCTTGACCGCTGTCCAGTGATCCACTCCTGGATTACTTTGGTACCTCCCTGCCAAACTTATGGCAAGGCACACATCAGGTCTGGTACACAGCATAGCATACATGATAGAACCTATGGCTGAGGCATAGGGAATGACTTTCATTTTCTCTCTATCTTTTGTCGTGGTCAGGCTTTGAGTCTGACTCAATTTCACAACTTGCAACATAGGCAAGAACCATTTCTTTGACTGATCCATTTTGAACTTCTTCAAAACTTTGTCAAGTTATGTGCTTTGTGAAAGTCCTATTAAGTGTCTTGATCTATCCCTATAGATCATGATGCCCAATATATAAGCAGCTTCACCGAGGTCTTTCATTGAAAAATTCTTATAAGTATCCTTTTATGCTATCCAGAAATTCTATATCATTTCCAATCAACAATATGTCATCCACATATAATATCAGAAATGCTACATAGCTCCCACTCACTTTCATGTAAATATAGGCTTCACCGTAAGTCTGTATAAAACCATATGCTTTGATCACCTCATCAAAGCGTATATTCCAACTCCGAGATGCTTGCACCAGTCCATAGATGGATCGCTGGAGCTTGCACACTTTTTTAGCACCTTTAGGATTGACAAAACCTTATGGTTGCATTATATACAACTCTTCTTTAAGAAATTCATTAAGGAATGCAGTTTTGATGTCCATTTGCCAGATTTCAGAATTATAAAATGCGGCAATTGCTACCATGATTCGGACAGACTTAAGCAACGAGGCTGGCCCCTTGACGGTGAACCCCGTCGAGTCCTTGCAGGAGGACTGGGGCGACTCGGAGGAGGAGGGCGAGGAATGTGATGACCCGTACAAGGATGAGTTCTGGGAGCAGTTTAAGAGCTCTGATGACGAGGAGTAGTTTTTATCTTCTGTGTAGTTCAAGTAGTAGTAGTTCGAACTAGTAGTAGTAGTAGATGAATTTAGTACCTCGAACTAGTAGTAGTTGAGTTTGCTATGTTTTTATTAATTAGAATTATCTTTAATTATGTTTGAAATGAAGTAGTAGTTGAATTTGCTATGTTTGAAGTATATGTTTCAAATGAAGTAGTAGTTGAAGTATAGTTTTGCATCTTCTATTGATTGCTCTTTTACATCTCCAATATATATTTTCTGTTGGAGTTGGCATTTTTTTAAGATGCAAAAAGCATTTTTTAAAGATGTAAAATTTTATATTTTCTGTTTTGCATCTCCAAATTTGCATCTTTGCTCTCACTATCTCATCCACGTCGCCTCTCTGTTTTCGCGCACCCTGCTCAACACGTCGGAGCTCGATCGATCAGCAGGCCGGAGTTGACCGCCGGCGGCGTGCCCCGTGCGACCGCGGCCCCTCGGGCCACCGCGAGCCATTCCCATTCCTGAATAAAGAAAGAGGAGGAAGAGAAGCCGAGTTCCTCGAATGGTAAGCAGGCGTTGACCAGAACAGAGTGGATCACATCGCCGCCACCACCACCTGATGATTCCACGAAAGATATACACGTCCCATCCGATCAGATAGCTTATCATCTTCCATACTTTTAGTTGTTGATGCGGAGATAGATAAGCGGCCGTTGACTTTACCTGGCGCGCGCGCGGCGGGCCTCGGTTCAGCTCATCTCGCTCGCGGTCGCCGGAGCCGGAGCCCGGACGAGGACGGACGCCGGGGCCGGGGGGCGGGGGCATGTGAAATGGCGGCGCTGGAGATCGCCTTCGCCGCCATCAGCGTCGCGGTCATCATCGCCATTGCCTACTTCCTCCACACGTGCTCGCGGGAGGCCACGCCTGTGCCGATGCCGCCGCCCCCCGGCGCGGAGGAGGCCGCCGCCGCCGCCGGCGACGTCGAGATGCAGGCCGGGATGGACGAGGCCGCGATCAGCGCGCTGCCCAAGGTGGTGGTGCGCGGCGGGGCCGGGGAGGCGTCGGCGTCCTCGTCGTCCACGAGCTGCGCGGTGTGCCTGGGGGAGTACGACCGGGGAGACGTGCTGCGGGTGCTGCCGGACTGCGCGCACTCGTTCCACCGGCCGTGCGTCGACCAGTGGCTGCGCCTCCGCCCCAGCTGCCCCGTCTGCCGCACGCCGCCGTCTACGCCGGCGCCGGCAGCCCCCTCGCCCAGCCAAACGTGATTTTTTTTTTCTGAAACTCTCAAGATGTAAAGCAAAGTGTATGTACATTTCTGTATACTTCACTGCAAATATTTGGATGGTCGTAGGAGCATCGCCAGCACATCTCCAAACCATCTACTCCCTCCGTCCCAAAATTCTTGTCTTAGATTTGTCTAGATACGGATGTATCTAGACAAATCTAAGACAAGAATTTTGGGACGGAGGGAGTACTTAACTACACACACACCTTATACAGTCAAAAAGACTACATACCATCAAATTGGCAGCTTGAAAGAATTCAATTCAGGATGCCTGATGAATGAACTGTTCCATGGAGGATACACAGAAACCCTCATCATTATTCATTGAGATAAACAGCAACATACAGAGGGTATTTCAGGTCTAACAAACACAATACAACACGGGTACATGATAAACAGACACAGACAAACAGACAACGGTATATATGTCCCTAACATTAACAAGTTAGACAAACAGACGATATGGTGGGGTGGGGGTGGGGTACAGGTATGTCGCGCCGGGCACGGTGACGAACGCCGGCCATACAAAATGTAACTAAATGCAGAGCCTACTTTACCGGTTCTCATCACCCAGTACCGTCAGACTGGCTAAATTAACATGCTTACCAGAGGCTGATTGATTACAATGCGAATGTTGAATGATCCTAGGAGACGGCGGCACGGAGGAGGGGGCAGCTGCTTCAGGTGCACTTCACCGTCGAGGCGCCAGGCGACAGCTGCCCATTGTTGACGGCGGACGGCGACTCATTGGTGGCCGCGCCAGGTTGGCTGTCTACTGCGGCGGCATCTGATTTGGTTTCAGATACTGCAGCAGGTGCAGGAGCAATAGCAGGCTCGCTGGGAGCAGCAACTGAGTTCTCAGTTGGCTTGCTCGCTGGAGGGGCTACTTCCTCTGTCTTCGCCCCCTCCGAACTCACCGGAGGAGCTTCCTCTGTCTTCACCTCCTCCGAACTCACCGGAGGAGCTTCCTCTGCCTTCACCTTCTCCGAACTCACCAGAGGAGCGGCATCAGCCTCAGATGACTTGACATCTTCCTTCTTGTCTTCCACCGCTGGTGCCGGAGCAGCATCAGCCTCAGCTGGCTTAGCGTCTTCCTTGTCTTCAACCGCTGGTGCCGGAGGGGCATCAGCCTCAGCTGGCTTAGCGTCTTCCTTGTCTTCAACCGCTGGTGCCGGAGGGGCATCGGCCTCAGCTGGCTTGACATCTTCCTTCTTGTCTTCCACTGTTGGTGCTGGAGGGGCATCAGTCTCAGCTGGTTTGACATCTTCCTTCTTGTCCTCCGCCGCTGGTGCCGGAGCGACATCAGACTCAGCTGGTTTGACATCTTCCTTGTGTTCTACAGGTGCTGGAGTGGAGTCTTCAGTCTTCCCTGCATCTTCACTAGGAGCAGCTTTCACCTCTTCAGCAACTTTCATCTCCACATCTGCGTTTTTTGCAGCATCATTCGCCTCGGCAGGCTTCATCTCCACATCAGTGCTCTTGGCAGCATCAATCGCCTCAGCAATCGTCATCTCCACATCAGTGCTCTTTGCAACATCTTCACTAGGGGCCTCCGTGCCAGCTTCAGCTTCTTTGTCTTCTTCAGTTTCAGGATCCTCTTTTTTCTCTTGCTTCCCCTTTCTTCCACTTGAGTTCCTACTACGCTTTGGTATCTTTTCACCCTCAGGGCTATCAAATACCTTCACTTTCTCGCTAATCCGAGCTGAACGCCTTGGGGTATCACCTGTTTTTTAAAGCATTTAGATGGTCCGATTAGATTCATGCAACCATGGACTCCATACAGCCAGAGTTATCTAGATACATAATGAAAGAACACAGGGGGAATGGCTCTACCAGTTGACCAGTCAAACTCGGATGAAGTGGGGCCTCCAGGGTTTGCCTTCAGATAGCTGTTCAGCTGCCTCTTGTTCTTAATTTCCTCTCCAGTTGGTGAAACAAAAACAATCTCAGATCTTCCCCTGCTCTGGGGAGTAAACTGCAATATTAGGAAAGAGGAGATGTTAGTTGATGCCACCGAATAGAGAATATTGGTAATGGACACGTTAAGTGTATGAAATACATGCTTAAAAAAATACATATTTCTAACACTGCAAGCAAATTCACACCCGACAAAACATGTTGGAAATTAGAAAGCAAAGACAGAACAAACCTGTGTACTGCCTAAAGTTTAGTGATAGATTAACAATGTATGAGTGAAGGCAACCATCCTGTGTTTAGCACTTTAGGCTCCCTAATAATGTCAGATAATGTTACATGGCTAGAACTATTCATATTCAAGCATTGCCGTTTATTTCTGCTATCCCATACGATATTCCCAATTATACACAACAAACCAAATGAGGCAAAATCTCAACTCTAGCCTAATTTAAATAATGTCAGATGTATTGTCAAGCATTGTTCCCACTTATACACAATAAAACAAGCAAGGGGGAGTCTCAACTCTAGGTTCACCCTTCTCTCTCAAGTTTTAATTGATTATTCACCACTGCAATCAATGCCATTATTCACCAGTAACTTATGTGGTAGCTGTGCCCAACAGGAATTACATGACTACATAGAAGATTCAAGAGGGTAAAAGTTAACAATCTCAAATTTTCCCAAAAAAAAAAGAGAAATGCATATACCAGATACTTATATATTACAACCAAAAAAAATGGCATACAATCCCTTAACACTTCTGCTTAAGTGATTAGATGCACAGTAAGAAAAACATTTCAGGAATATAATTCAGTTGAACAAACACCACTGGAAAGGAAAAAATTCAAAAACTATCCATATTAGGGATTATTTTGTATATTTCCAGAATTGGTTACATGGACTATGGTTTACCTATGCAAGCTAACAATGTAAAAGGGCAGCCCCGGTGCATGTAGCTCCCGCTTGCGCAGGGTCCGGGGAAGGGTCCGACCACTTTGGGTCTATTGTACGCAGCCTTTCCCTACATTTATGTAACAATGTAGAGTTACATAAATTCAACCTACTTCTGGTCTTTGGTCTGTGGATCTAGTTTCAAAGGTGATATTGAACTTCCATGATGTGAAATTAACAGACTATCTCCAGAAGTTTATGAAAACGAATCATGTCTCACGCATAAGGTTTGCTACTTAATCAATCTTGTTTGACATAGCAAAGCAAAGGCGAGACGCATAAAGAAATTATCTTCTGAATTTGCAAGAATGCTTCAGTTCAATCCAAGAACTATTGGCATCAGCTCGTACAGTCAGCACCACATATTTCATAAATGAGTCTTAAGTGCACACATTCCAAACACAATGTCTATATTTTTGGAGTGCAGTCGCATATTATATACGTATAAAATGCAAAACCTTCTCAAGAAAGTGAAAACAGAAACACCACACATATGCTAAAAATAAATATATGAATGTTTTTTTAATTTCAAACAGAAGGCCCTCAATCTAATGTGAAATCATCGTATCCATCTCAAATCAAGAATCTTTAACTTAGGAAGTTACAAATGATTGGAACCAAACATCATAATCATAAATTACAATAATAAAAATACTTGCCATCTAGGCTCTTTCAGAGCTAGGACAAAAAAAATCACCTTTCAACACAAATTTGGCAATATATGATATATTCAACGACTGCAAGCCATACCACGTGGCCAATCCTTATGCTACAAAGAGATTATGTTATGCCTTATCCACGACACGGTCCAATCATATTATGAAAAGGTAGGTACAAGAAAACCTATAATAAAAAAAGTAACTCCTTACCCTATTCGACAAATTAATTATGATAACATAAAGAGTTATGAAGATTCTGAAGTCACAACCAACTTTTTTCATTGAACCACACAAAACCTTAACATATGTCCTTATTATCCGGCAGAAAATTATACCAATTGTCGTTATTACCCGGTGGATAAATATACCAATTGTCGTTATTATCTATCATAAATAGAAACAAAACATGCTACAGAAACAACCAAATCACCGCCTAAGCTATTTAATAGATCCTGGGTGCTAGCGTGATCCAGTAGAAAGGCTAGGGAGTCTAACCGCCATAAACACATCCGCCAATGAGCTAGAAGTTGCTCGGTCCAGAAGCTTGGAGAGTCTAACCGCCATAAACACATCAGCCAATGAGCTATAGTTCCTCAGTTCGGAAGCTTGGGGAGTCTAACCGCCATAAAGACATCCGCTAATGAACTAAGACATGTACCTTGTTGAGACTTGCTGGTGCAACCATAGAAAATCACAAAGGCCATGAAAAAGCCAATGGACTAAGCACTCAAAACACTTGGTCATTGCATTCCCAGCCAACAGGAGAAACTCCCAACTAGCATGGCATACCACAGGAGGCCTGTTGTGCCAACATCATGCTTGCAAAAGCATGCACTGACTCAGTTGAAGCAATAGTCCTGACAAAATGCCATGTCTAGATACAGCAAAATAAAAATACACAGTGTAACCAGGTTCACCAAAATCACATCGAATCAACTACGAGTTAAAATGGGGACACTGAATCCAACTAAATGAAGCAGCACAAAACTGCAAATGCAACACAATTCTTCAGGTAAACTCAATCAACTGAATCCAACTAAAACGTACAAACAGATGGACATGGAATTAAAATGGGGACACTTGAAGCCAGACGGGTACTCTCATCCCACAAAGTGCAGCACAGTTCCATGCCCAGGCAAGTAGACCAACTGAATCCAAGCCAAGCCTAAACAATTACTATTTCCTAGCCAGACCAGACCACAGGGCCAGACCAAGCCCCCTTAACCATGTCACCAACAGAATCGAGATTTGGGAATCGGCCCCCACCACCAAGCCGTGGGCCATGGCGCAAGCCTAATCGACCCGAGGGACGCTAAAGGCCCAACACCAACAGACCCTAAAGGGGATGGCACTGTTCACCAACCATTTCGCTGAGCTCACAGCAGGCGCATCCACACAGACGCGCAGCTCCAATCTAGCTCCGGGAGGGGCTCCGGTAACACGAGATAGAACTAGCCAGACAGCACTATTCCAATCACCGCAGTGGTACCTCACGAAACCCGCGGAGCCCAAACCCTAGAATCTAAGACTTAAATCTGCTAGAACCCTAGACCCCGGAACACACGAATCCAGCTCGAATTCGCGCCCCGCCGCCCGCGTCCCCGCCGCCCGGGGCCCCGACACTCGCGAATTCCGACTTAGACCGCCCAATTCGACGCAATTCGAAGCACAGCGACGGAACAAAGCACAAACACCCTCGTGTTAGCCGGTAGGTAAGGTAAAGCAGCTCGACGCGTCGACGCCGGGCCGGGCAGTGGGTACCTTCTTGGTCCATCCCTCGGGCGCGGGCATCTCGACGGACACCAGCTCCTCCGCCGCGCGGTCGCCGCCGGTGGCCATGGCTGCCGAGGTCTCGGGGTTCTGCGCGCGCGCGCACGAGGAACGCGGGGTGGGTTTGGGGTGATGGAAGAGGGGAAACGATGGACGTGTGGGGATTTGGGGATTTTTATATCGAGTTATCGGCCCCCGTGCTCTGCCGTTCGGTAGATAAACCCGCGCGCTGACGGCATACCAGCCGTCCCCCTCCTACGAAGTCACTGACGGCTGGGACCGGTGCTGATGTACAAATGCGGGTCCTTTTGTCGGTCAGAAGGGAGGGTTGTGAGGTAAGCGGTCTGGTACGGGGCCGCTCGTTGGTCAGGACAAAGCGGTTGGGGCGCGGGGAGACGGCCGTCAGGCGCGGGGGGACGGCTGTGCGCTCGCGTGGACGTGGTCCATGGACCGCGGACCCTGGCTGCGGCTGGGGATGGCGCCCTGCCCGTGCGGTCCACGGACTGGGTGCACGAAGTGGACGTGGAGCAAATGGCGGGACTGAGCCCTGGAAAAAAAACCGGATTGCACCGCGCGCTGTTGGAGTCCGGGGTCGCGGGAGCGGGGCGGGGTGGCCTGCTGCTCGACGAATATTCGTCAGCGATGGGCGATGACACGTGGGGCCGGCGCGAGGGGCTATCTGCGTGTCACAGGGATCCGTGTCCGCGCGAGCTGCTGCCATGTGGCAACATCGGCATGGATAAGGCCCGGGGGCTGGTAAAAATATGGCTTTTCTCAGTTCTTGTAAACTTCACTCTATAAAATATGGCATTGATCTATTTTCTCATAAACAAGCATACAAATGGATAATACATGTATGTCCTATCATTATAATAATGCTACTAATATTATTTCCGATACACATACCAGATATAATTTCAAAACCACAACTTATGCAATTTGATTCGACGTTCAAAATCGAATTTGAACAGAACAAATCCGACAATCAATTGAAAGTAGACTTAAGAAATGGTTCGAACATGAATATCAAACATGCGGCATATGGTTCTCGAAACGAAGGACATGAACAAATAAAGTATAAACAGTTCAAAGATGAAGATCACTGCTGACTACCATTGCTAGTGCCAATCCCTAAACCATGCTCATCCATGTGCAGCAATAAGGATAATCCTCAGACCACGGACTCAGTCCGCATTATTGCTACCATCATCTTTCAACTTAGTTTTTTCTAGGAATGCATTAAAATACAAGGGAACGGTAGCACGGGCCATTGATTTACAACATAGATATGCAAAAAAAATAAGGCTAAGTTCAATTAATCAAATTACTAATGAACTCCCACTTAAATTAACATCCATCAAGTTATCTAAGTGATACATGATCCAAATCAACAAACCATGTCTGATCATCACATGAGATGGGGTAGTCATCAATGGTGAACATCTCTATGTTGATCATATCTACTATATGACTCATATTTGACCTTTCGGTCTCCAGTGTTCCTAGACCATGTCTGTACATGCTAGGCTCGTCAAGTTTAACCCAAGTATTCTGCTTGTGCAAAACTGGCTTACACCTGTTGTAAGTGAACGTAGAGTCTATCACACCCGATCATCACGAGGTGCTTCGAAACGACGAACTTTAGCAACGGTGCATGATATGTCCATTTTGCATCATGCTTTTATATTGCTATTTATTGCATTATGGGTTGTTATTAAACATTATGGTACAATACATATGCCTTTTCTCTCTTATTTTACAAGGTTTACGTGAAGAGGGAGAATGCCGGTAGCTGGAATTCTGTACTGAAAAAGGAGCAAATCAGAGAGACCTATTCTGCACAACTCCAAAAGTCCTGAAAAATTACGGAGAATTATTTTGGAATATATAAAAATATTGGGCGAAGAAAATACCAGAGGGGACCCACCAGGATGCCACAAGCATTGGGGGTGCGCCCTACCCCCCTGGGCGCGCCCCTATGGCTTGTGGGCCACCTGGCAGGCCTCCGGTGCCCATCTTCTGCTATATGAAGGGTTTTGACCTGAAAAAATCAGAAGGAAGCTTTCGGGATGAAGTGTCGCAGTCTCGAGGCAGAACCTGGGCAGAAGCAATCTAGGGCTCCGGCGGAGCTGTTCTGCCGGGGAAACTTCCCTCCCAGAAGGGGAAATCGAAGCCATTGTCATCACCATGATCCTCTCATCGAGAGGGTGTCAATCTCCATCAACATATTCACCAGCACCATCTCCTCTCAAACCCTAGTTCATCTCTTGTATCCGATCTTTGTCTCAAAACCTCAGATTGGTACCTGTGGATTGCTAGTAGTGTTGATTACTCCTTGTAGTTGATGCTAGTTGGTTTATTCGGTGCAAGATCATATGTTCAGATCCTTAATGAAAATTTCTACTCCTCTAATTATGAACATGAATATGCTTTGTGAGTAGTTACGTTTGTTCATGAGGACATGGGAGAAGTCTTCTTATAAGTAACCATGTGAATTTGGTGTTCGTTCGATATTTTGATGAGATGTATGTTCTCTTTCCTCCAGTGGTGTTATGTGAACATCGACTAAATGACACTTCACCATTGTTTGGGCCTAGCGGAAGGCATTGGGAAGTAATAAGTAGATGATGGGTTGCTAGAGTGACAGAAGCTTAAACCCTAATTTATGGGTTGCTTCGTAAGGGGCTGATTTGGATCCATATGTTTCATGCTATGGTTAGATTTATCTTAATTCTTCTTTCTTGTTGCGGATGCTTGCGAGAGGGGTTAATCATAAATGGGAGGCTTGTCCAAGTAAGGACAGCACCCAAGCACCGGTCCACCCACATATCAAATTATCAAAGTAACGAACGCGAATCATATGAGCATGATGAAAACTAGCTTGACAGTAATTCCCATGTGTCCTCGGGAGCACTTTGCTTTATATAAGAGTTCGTCCAGGCTTGTCCTTTGATACAAAAAGGATTGGGCCACCTTGTTGCACCTTTGTTACACTTGTTATTTGTTACCCGTTACGGATTATCTTATCACAAAACTATCTGTTACCGATAATTTCAGTGCTTGCAAAGAATACCTTGCTGAAAACCGTTTGTCATTTCCTTCTGCTCCTCGTTGGGTTCAACACTCTTACTTATTGAAAGGACTACGATAGATCCCCTATACTTGTGGGTCATCAGTGCATACTCAGGGAGAACACTTTTATCTTAAAATTAGGTGAAGGGATCATCTTATAATACTACTGTCGTTCTAAGCAAAATAAGATGCATAAAGGATAAACATCACATGCAATCAAAATACGTGACATGGTATGACCATCATCATCTTTGTGCTTTTGATCTCCATCTCCAAAGCATCGTCATGATCTCCATCGTCACCAGCACGACACCTTGATCTCCATCGTAGCGTCGGGGTCGTCTCGCCAACTATTGCTAACGCATAGCGATAAAGTAAAGCAATTACATGGCACTTAGTGATTGACACGCAGGTCATACAATAATTAAAGACAACCCTAAGGCTCCTGCCGGTTGTCGTACTCATCGACATTCCAGTCGTGAACTTATTACAAAACATGATCATCTCATACATCAACATATATCATATCATATCTTGACCATATCACATCACAACATGCCCTACAAAAACAAGTTAGACGTCCTCTACTTTGTTGTTGCAAGTTTTACATGGCTGCTACTGGCAACTAGCAAGAACCGTTCTTACCTACGCAAACCACAACGGTGATTATCAAGTTTGCTGTTTTAGCCTTCTTCAAGGACCGGCCGTAGTCAAATTCGATTCAACTAAAGTTGGAGAAATAGACACCCGCCAGCCACCTTTATGCAAAACAAGTTGCATGTCAGTCAATGGAACCGGTCTCATGTACGTGGACATGTAAGGTTGGTCCGGGCCGCTTCATCCCATAATACCGCAGAATCAAAATAAGACGTTGGTGGTAAGCAGTATGAACATTACCACCTACAACTCCTTTGTGTTCTACTCGTGCATATCATCTACGCATAGACCTGGCTCTGATACCACTGTTGGGGAACGTTGCATGGAAAACAAAAAAAAATTCTACACACAGGCAAGATCTATCCATGGAGATGCGTAGCTACAGGAGGGGAGAGCATCTACATACGCTTGTAGATCGCTAAGCGGGAGCGTTTATCACGCGGTTGATGTAGTCGTACTCTTCGCGATCCGATCACGATCCAACCGATCTAGTGCCGAACAGACGACACCTCTGAGTTTAGCACACATGCGGCTCGATGACGTCTCCTCCTTCTTGATCCAGCAAGCAGGAGAGGAGAAGTAGATGGGATCACAACCAACACGATGGCGTGGTGGTGATGGTGGTGGTGGAGCACCGATAGTGCTTTGCTAAGCGTCGCCGGGACGAGCACTACAAGAAAAAGACACACCCGTGACATTTTGGGCCGAACGAATTTTTTTCTGTCATGCTTATGACACTTCTATGACGATAATTGTGACAAAACCCGATATCATCATAGATGTGGTGGCCTCCTACTTCTATGACAAAAAATCATGACAGAAAATGGGCTTTTCGTCCTGGGCGGGCCGGAGACGCAGCTGCATGACATTCTTTGTGCCGTCCATGATGGAAAAACCCATGGTAGAAGCGAGGGCGAGGAAAATATCAGGGAGTTCCCGGTTACGGTGGGTGGTCGGGGGCCGAGCGATGCGTGTTTCTCTCGTACATGTACGTGCGTGGGTGCGAGGCGTTGGGCTCTAACTGAACCCAAGGGAGGCATTCGCCTACTAAACCCGAGCGATTGCACTGCAGGCTACGCGTTACTGAACCCGAGCGATCGATCGATCTAGTTGTTAACTGAACCCGATCGAGCGATTCGTTCGCTACTGCTGCTAACTGAAGCCGATCGAACCCTGCTGCCTCCTTCCCTTGATGAACAGTGAGCGTTGTTAGGGGAGTTTGGATGAACAGCTCCCAGTGGGGGGTTGGATGAATAGGACCCCGTGGTAGTAGAGGCCATTGCCGCTGGATGAACAGGACCCCGATCGAGCCGGTTGGGGGTGGATGAACAGGACCCCGTGGAGGGCTGGATGAACAGGATGGCCCCGTGGAGGCTGGTTGAACAGTAGCTGGTAGAGGGTTGGATGAACAGTAGCCCGTGAAGGGGTGGTTGAACAGGACCCCGTGGAGAGGGTTGGTTGAACAGTAGCCGGTGGAGGAGCGGTGGAGGCTGGATGAACAGGAGCCCGTGGATGAACAGTCGCAGCTGGAGGTTGGAGGAGGTCGATGGTGGATATGAACAGTAGCTCGTGGAGTCCCGTTTTGCGGTACGCCACACCCCTCCCGATGAACAGGACCCCCGTTTCGACCGTAGCGCTCCAACACAAGTCTGTTTTCTCCGTTTTGCGGTACGCCACACCCCTCCAGATCAACAGGACCCCATTTCGACCGTAGGAGGTCCAAGAGAAGTCTGTTTCCTCCATTTTGCGGTACGCCAGACCCCTCCCGATGAACAGGATCCCGTTTCGACCGTGGCCGGTCGAACACAAGGCCGTTTCCTCCGTTCTGCGGTACTCCAGGCCTCGTTTCGGTCGACTGTTCCATCCAAGCCGGTTGGCTCCCGATGAACACGACAACGCAGTTTCTCTGTTCCGACCCAGCCATGTACAAGAGCCATGGTCGTATGTATGCGCGAGTAGGCGTTCGAGACCCCGCCCGTATGTACGTATGTGACCATATTTACTTTCTTGCACCCTGGTTGTACGTACGTGTACATGTACATGCGCGCCTCTACCACAACATGTGCCCTTCCTTACTCGGCCACGGTTCATTGCTGCAGCCTGCAGACAGACCGATCAACCAGTATGTACTTACATGTTCGCGACCAGAATGACAACGCTACGTACGCTTCGACCAGGTGGGTCCCAACTGTCAGGCACTTCCTTGCGTGCGAAGATGTAGCTGGTGGGTCCCAGCAGTCAGGGGGAAACATTTTTTCACGAAATACGTGGCCCGCCCGGTGGGTACCTGTTGTTAGGTGGAGGAATCATTATTTTCCGCATAATAAGGAGGCACTTCCTTGCTGCGGCCGTGGACCCAGCTGTCAGCCTCTCCACGTACAATACTCTTCTGATGGAAGTCGTCCCTTGACCACATTGACCACACTGCGCCGAGAGCACCAGGGCGGTGGACGACAATGAGGCCTAAGAAGGGGACGACGTGGAGCCGGGGAAGACGCGGAAGTGGATGCCCACGCAGAGAGGAGTACAAGGGTTCACTGGTTCGGCTGTGGTGTGAGGCTGCCGTCGCCGTAGAATAACAGGGGGTGTGGGTGAGTACAGGGATGGCCTGGCCAGCGGTGGGAGTAGTAGGCGGCGGTGAGGCCTTCGCGGCATCACAGCCAGCCACGGGAGGCAGGAGCACGCTGCACGACCAGCACTGGTTTGGGCGGCTGGAGCAAGCGGCCATTGGATGGATATCATACGGTCACTGGAGCTAGAATCATTCATATTGACAAAGTTGACAAAGCCCTTCATCCCCGTCAACTTAGTAGGCCCACAAGTCAGCCTCCCACTATGGTGGGTCCCAGCTAGCAGGGGGAGTATTCTTTTTTTGTGCATAATAAGGAGGCACTTCCTTGCATGCGAAGATATAGCTGGTGGGTCCGACCTGTCAGCGGGGGGAATGTTTTTTTGTGAAATACAGAGGCCCTTCCAGTGGGTCCCAGCTGTCAGGTGGAGGAATCATTATTTTGCACATAATAAGGAGGCATTTCCTTGCGTGCGGCCGTGGACCCAGCCGTCAGCCTCTCCACGTACAGTCCACTTCCGATGGATGTGATTCGTTGACCACGCCGCGCGGAGAGCACTAGGGAGGGAACGACACAGAGCCAGGGAAGACTCGGCAGTTGTTTCCCACGCGGAGGGGGGTACGAGGGTTTACTGGTTCGTCTGTCGTCACCGGAGAATAACAGCAGGTGTGGGTGAGTAGAGGGATGTCTAGGCCAGTGATGGGAGTACGGTGGGGCGGTGAAGCCTGCGCGGCATCACAGCCGGCCGCGGGAGGAGGGAGCAGGCAGTCCTGGCGGCACTTGTTTGAGCGGCTGGAGCAGGAAGAGCAGAGATTGAAGAAACACGACGGCCGTTGGATGGACATCCAACAGTCACTGCTCTCGTGTGTTGACTAAGTTGACACGGCGTTGCGTGTGCGTCAACCTTTTTTTAGGAAAGCATACGCGTCAACCTGTAGTAGGCGCACAAGTCAGCCTCAAATCTATGGAAAACAGCATACAACCCATCTGCCATTATTTCTAATAATTTACATCCCATTTGCTAATTCTTAAGAATGTTTTTGGAGCCCATCTTCTTTTTGTTAGCATTACACCTCATACTGTGGCCACGGTTAAAAATTATACGAAATTTTGCATATTTCGGTGCTGTCAACTGTTTTTAATCCCGAAATATCGAGTCACGTTCAAATTATTTTGAAAAATAATTTATATAAATATAAAATCCAAATAATTGTCCATGCATAAAAATCAATGGAATTTAAAATCTTGTAATGAAAAAAAAATTGAAACTAATTCCCGGTTTGATGTGTTTTAAAAATGTACAACCCATTTCTCATTACTGATAGCCCATTTTCTGGGCAAACCGAATGAAACGCTCCTCATCTTGAAAGATTTGCAGCCCAGCAGGGCTGATAAAGCAAGGAGGCCTCGTTTGGGTATTTCTTAAAAAAAGAACTGGGCTAGCCATTTTCAGCAAGAAAAAAACACAACTGGGCTCATGATGTGGTAAACATAGATAAAACCCTGGCTAGACGGGCCACAGCCCCCGCACAGCCCCGTTGTTACCCTGATCCATCGCTAAAACTAGAATAAATAACAACCGCTTATTCCTAAAAAAAGTAAATAACAATTCTGCGACTTGCTGGGTCCCTGGTATCAGCTGCTTGTTGTGTAATTCTCTCGTTTATTGACTACGTTGACAATGGCGTGAGCCCCAGATGTCCAACCATTAGGAGGAACCATTTTTGGGGCTTGTAATAACGAGGCACTTGCTTGCGTACTGCCATATCGCTGGTGGGTCCCTACTATCATCCTCTCCACGTACAATCATCGCCTTGTTCCTCTCGGTTGTTGACGACGTTGACAACGCAAGATGGTGGCGCACCGTGCACGGCAAGCGAACCAAGGCGGAGGACGACGGCGAGGCCTCGAACGGAATGAACAAGAGTCGTGGAAGATGCGTTGGTCCAGTCACAGGCGGAGGGGAGTACGAGGGTGGACTGGTTCGGGTGCGGGTGCGTGTTGGGGCTGACGTCGCTGGAGAATAACAGGACGTGTGGGGAAATAGAGAGGGAGGGACTGGCCAACGTTGGAGGGTACGGTAGGGCGGCGGAGGCGCAGCCAGCCATGGGAGGCGGGAGCAGGCGGAGCCGACGGGGTGGTTTGGTTTGGGCGGCTGGAGGAAGAAGACAAGAGATAGAAGATACATGACAGATGTTGGATGTCAATCCAACGGTTGGTAGGCAGAATCGTTTGTTGACTAGCTAGTAAGTCGACACCACCTTGGATAGGCTATTTCCACATGGGTCCCAAATGTCAGAATCCAAATCTATCATGGTCATGCAGCCTTTCCTATGAAAATTTACAGCCCATTTGATGTGCTAGTTCAAAATAAGTTTGTGGGTGCTGGTGGGGGATAATCACTTGGCTTCTGTAATGCACAGTGAGCTCAAGCAGCCCACGCGAGTGATGTTATTTCCTTGGTTGGGATTTGTTACAATAATTCACTCAAAATTAAACGAATGGCAAGCCATTTGCCTTGTTTCAAAGAAAATATGACAGTCACAGCCGAGTTTAAAAGGGCAAGAACATCTAACTCCAGCTTACAAACTGTACAAAAGCACAAGGGTTAATTGTTCATCAGGTTTAGACAAAAAAACCAGGTTGAAAAGGGCAACAACATCTAACTCCAGCATAGTTTTCGGCAGTCACAGTCAAATGGATCGGTCAGGTCTATAGAATGAACATCCTGGGTCATAAAATTTACTGGATTATGACCACAATATGTTGTAAATAGAAGCCCGACACGTTCAGAAGCTCTTTTGTCCACCTGAAACTCCTTTTTTTGCTTTTGGACATACCCATCCGTTAAAACCATGCTTCTGATAAACTTAAGCCTGATGGACAATAGTAACCTCGCATTCAGCAGGAAGAATGTGACAAATCTAGTGTTTGCATGGTTGGCTACATATCGTTCTAGCGTTATTGTCTTCAATCGAATGTCATGAGAAGTGAGAAAATCCCGGTGCTTACGAATCGACCGATTGGTTATAACTTTCTTACCCCGTCCTGTTGCCTAAATAGACATGAAGCTTGAAAATGGTTAAGGTCTAAAAAAGAGTGTCGAAAGAGCAACAGCTGAACAGTTGATTCTAGTACACTATATGCGGGCTTCCAATGTGCGTGAAATTATCACCTTTATATACAACTTCTCCAGACATGGAAAGCATTGCAGCAGGCCAATAATCTTGTTCAGATCAAAACTATTCATTTGGATATATAAGATCTTGACAGAATCCAGCACCATTGATAGGCTATCCATGGAGGAACTCTTCATTGAGCATAGAACATAATATTAGTACAAAATGTGTACTCCAAGATGATATATAACTTATGCGCAGAAATTTAAAATGCAGCTTATGGTTACAAGTGTAGATGATAATATAAAGTGCCTGAAGAACTGTGGAGCCAAACACCATCTTGAAATGAGCACAGAGATCATGTATTACACCCAAGGTCTCCAGTTTAGGCGCAGAGAGGACAGTTATTTGCGACAGTGAATAACTAGAATCAAGGATCAACCTTTGAAGTGAAGGGGCATCTTGGATGATGAGCTGCCTTCCGTCAAAAGAATTCCAATTCTTACAAGGTTAGGCGACTTTATTTGAAGACAACCGATTCTAACTGTGAAAACAAGCACCAAGCACTCCAGGGCAGGGCAACTGGAGTGGATGATGTTGTGCGATGAGGCCTCTAATATACGAACCCGCACAAGTGAAAGTTTCTTGAGAAATGGGAGTCGAAGGTTTAGTACCAAATTGTCTGGTAGGTAGCAGAACGCAAAGATGGCGGTGTGGAGAGAGGAGGAAAACCGCGAGATGGACATCGGTGCTGAGGGCACAAGTACATGGCGTTCGGTATCTGGTAGGTGATTTCCAGGGGAATAGTAGAACTCAAGCAGCTGTAGTTCTATGAATTCAGGGGGTTTTAGCCAGGCGTCCACCATGCAGGGCATGGTATGCTTGCTCAGGTAGCATGACGGGAAGCAGAGGCTTTGAACGGAGCCCTGGTGGGAGGAGATGATGGCTATGGGGATTTCAAAATCATTGAAGAGAGATAGCTAACGACAGTCGAGATTAAGGGGCACGGTGCGCCATAGAGGGTGCCACCGAATTAAGAGGACTTGGGTGCAGCAGCAATCCTTGGTGGGGAGAAGCGAGATGATCTCCCCAAGGACGGCATCCGGGAGATCGCTGATGCGGTCCATCCGAGATTCTACGGGTTCCTGGGATCCGGTGGGGGCGGGGTCGCCGCTTCTCCCCGTGCTGCCGAGTGCGGGATCTACAACAGGTCTCGCCGCTGGGGGGAGCCTCATCTTCTTGGCGCTGGGGTCAGCCGACTCCATTTTCCTCGAGGGCGTTGCGTCGCGCTCATGGATTTGAGCAGAGTAATGAATGACGAGCCTAGTTGTAGTGCGAGTGAAGAAGAAGGGGAGCTGGGGTTTTTCTGTAGTAGTGAGGAAGAAGGGGAGCTGGGGTTTTCTGTAGGACTGAGGTGAGGAATTTGGGGATATGAGTGGAGCGAGCTGGCATGAGGTGGGTGGGAGTGAGGAGGAAGAAGAGCACCCAGGTTTTTTTGGGGGCGGTGTGCTGGGTGTGGGTAGCTCCTCTCATTAAGTAAATATATGGGCTTTTGAATTGATTTTATTATTTACTAGGGTGGATGGGCTGTTTTGTCTTCGGCCCAGAGAAACAATTACTACTAGTACAGTGGAGACACTCTACAGCTACCCAGAAAAACAATTACTACTAGTACAGTGGATACACTACCGCTTCTGGCTCCTCCTAGGTCATCGAAACGTCTCCCTCTACTGAATGCCATTTTACTTTTGTTCACCGACATGCGGGCCATGCAGCGCGCGGGCCCAAATGCCATCCACCAAATTAGAAGGCCGTATGCAGGCGGAGAGTCACCCCGGTTGTAGCGCGCCAGTAACGAGCCGTCGTATCACAAAAACCCACCTCCCCGCAGTCTAAGTTTGATGGACGAAGCAACCATCATTTCACTCTTCACTGAATCCCCTTCTCCCTCACCGTCTTCAAGAAAGCCAACACTCGCATCTGCCACTGTTCTTCTCTCCCAACGAAGGGAAGGTAAGCGGATCCATGATGTTGGTATATTTTCATTCAGAGAAAAAAAAAGAAATTTTGCAAAGCAGTAACAGATCCTCACTCTCTTTTTTGTTTCATTGTCATTGCGATTGTGTTTTCCTTTCAGTGGTCTCCTAGTATTCGTTTGTTTCATGATGGACCATGGAGAACCAGCCAAAGATCTGCCGATATTGGAGCAGACGTGGGAGCCTGATCTCCACGAGACAGAGAGCTCCAAGAAGATGGAGGCAGCCACCGAGCCGACCCCAGATATGCTCATGGCCACTACTGAGATGGTCAACGCCTCGTTTGAGGTTACAGCCCCCGTGGCCCTGCAGGAGCAGTTTTCCCCTTCGAGGATGTGTCCCCCTCCCCCGCTGAGCTGCCCAAGGTGATTTTCTTCTTTGCCGATCTCGATTGTGGTTTTTCATCTAAGTATGTGGTGATGAATAATGCAAAATTCTATTAGCTTCGATGCCATGCTATACATAGTGGTTTAAATAACTTGTGTTTCTTATACTAGAAAGTAATTCAGAATTTGTTTCTGTTTCAATTAGAGCCCTGATGTAGACAAGGATTGTGTGGTTGTACATGTCACTCGCTATGAGGCGGATGACCTGAATATACACACTGGAAAAACAGAGTTCTTAGGTTGTTGGATCCTGGAAGCCATTTGCGCTTATACCGATGTCGAGTTGTATTCCAGCCTCACCGTTGTCAGGCATGTTGTCCAGGGTGTACTGAAGCACAAGAGTTCAAAGTTACTCCTTTGTTTGTGAGGCATACTGTTCTTGTCAAGCTTACGCAGGAAGATGACATGGCATGCCTCCACAAACAAGTTTATGAGTGGCAAGGCCACAAGGTTATCTTCATGAAGGTTCACAGGATTGAGCTGCTGCCGAACATCCTCGATGATGTTCGTGGCAAGGTCCGTCT
The DNA here is from genome assembly GCF_018294505.1 of Triticum aestivum. Taxonomy (NCBI): domain Eukaryota; kingdom Viridiplantae; phylum Streptophyta; class Magnoliopsida; order Poales; family Poaceae; genus Triticum; species Triticum aestivum. The sequence goes on along the minus strand of NC_057808.1, from coordinate 34,758,555 downwards.
TGTGTCCAACCCAAATTAGACCGAGGCATGAAATAGTTGCCCCAGCTAGTGTTTAATAGTAGTTTGGATTGTGTCTAATTATCCGAACCTTGCCTATTATCGAACCCTCTGGGGCTAGTACTCTGTTTGAATCCGTCGTCTATGGGAACTACTGCTACTTTTGTGTGCCCGTGAATCATGTGAGAACCATCGTAATTGTTGCCGAAACAGATGTGTCCTCACTAGTTTTTTCATGAATATGGCATGGTAAGACATAAGTTGTCACAGTTTATCATACGAGCAGTGGGTGTTTGATGAAATAGAGTACTCACTCGAGAACTGTGCGCCGACATATACATAAGTACTTGTAAACACTGTTGGTGCTACCCCAGTTGTAAGCAGTTGTGCAAAACACGGCACACTAGCTCAGCTCGCTTCAACACTAGGCTATCGACCAGCTAACAATCAATAATCTGTTGTCTGACATATAAGCAACTACGTATCTTGTTACAGTGGTTCATGCAGTTAACTGAGGCCACAATGTAAATTCCAAATGTTCACACGCTAGTACAACGTTCATGTGGAACACTCATGATAACCCACAAGTATAGGAGATCGCAACAGTTTTCGAGGGTAGAGTATTCAACCCAAATTTATAGATTCGACACAAGGGGAGCCAAAGAATATTTGAAGGTATTAGCAGCTGAGTTGTCAATTCAACCACACCTGAAGATTAATTATCTTCAGCAAAGTGATCAGTAGCAAAGTAATTTGATAGATTTGATAATAGTAGCAGCAGCAATAGTAACGGTAACAGTGATAACAGTGATTTTGTAACAAGTGCAACAGTAACGATAGCAGTAGTAACTTAGCAAGAACAATATAAGATAAATTCGTAGGCATTGGATCGATGACTTGTTGGATGATATTCATCATGAGACAGTTATAACCTAGGGCGATACGACACTAGCTCCAGTTCATCAATATAATGTAGGCATGTATTCCGTAAATAGTCATACGTGCTTATGGAAAGAACTTGCATGACATCTTTTGTCCTACCCTCTCGTGGCAGTGGGGTCCATATTGGAAACAAGGGATATTAAGGCCTCCTTTTAATAGAGAACCAGAACAAAGCATTAACACATAGTGAATACATGAACTCCTCAAACTACGGTCATCACCGGGAGTGGTCCCGACTAATGTCACTCTGGGGTTGCCAGATCATAAAACGTAGTAGGTGACTATAACTTGCAAGATCAGATCTGGAGCATGGATATAATGATGATAACATAAACGGTTCAGATCTGAGTTCATGGCACCCGGGCCCGAAGTGACAAGCATCAAGCATGACAACGTCATAGCAACATCAATAGAACATAGTGGATACTAGGGATCAAGCCCTAACAAAACTAACTTGATTACATGATGAATCTCATCCAACTCCTCACCGAGCAGCGAGCCTACGAAGGAATTACTCACTCCCGGTGGGGAGCATCATGGAATTGGCGATGGAGAAGGGTTGGTGATGATGAAGAATGAAGACCCCCCTTTCTGAAGCCCCAAACGGACTCCAGATCTGGCCTCCTGATAAAAACAGGAGGTGACGGCGGCTCCGTCTCGTGGATCGCGATAATTCTTTCTCCCTGATTTTTTCTGGAAAAATAGGATTTTATAGCGTCGGTTTCAGGGTCTGCGGGGCCACCAGGTGGGGACAACCCACCTGGGCGCGCCAGGAGGGGGGCGCACCTGGTGGGTTGTGCCCACCCAGGTGCCCCCCTCCGGTGGGTCTTGGCTCCAGAAATTCTTATTTATTATATAAAAATCCTCGCAAAGTTTCGTTCCATTCTGAGAACTTTTATTTCTGCACAAAAACAACACCATGGTAGTTCTGCTGAAAACAACGTCAGTCCGGGGTTAGTTTCATTCAAATCATGCAAATTAGAGTCCAAAACAAGAGGAAAGCGTTAGGAAAAGTAGATACATTGGAGACGTATCAACTCCCCCAAGCTTAAACCTTTGCTTGTCCTCAAGCAATTCAGTTGATAAACTGAAAGTGAAAAGGAAAAACTTTTACGAACTCTTTTGCTCTTGTTTGCATAAATAAGCTTAAACAGCACTCATGTTTTCAACCAACATTATAACTAACCATGCCGACAATAACTTTTAAAGATTATATTAACACATATCAATGACATAATCAGCTAGCGAGCAATAATAAGATATCTCAAACGGCAACACGTTATCAAAACAACCATGATATAATATGACAATAGTGGTATCTCGCTAGCCCTTTCTGGGACCGCAAAACATAAAGGTAGAGCACCTCCAAAGTTCAAGCAGTGACTAAACATTATAATTCATGGTAGAAAAGATCCAGTCATGATGCACCCAGCATTAGCTACACACAATGCATGTGCATGACAGCAGTGCTCTCAGGTTCTGGCGCTTATTTGAGAAGGTGGTGACACAACATAAAAGTAAATAGAAAGTCCCTTCGCAGAGGGAAGCAGTGATTTGCAGAGGTGCCAGAGCTCAAGTTTTTTAAAATAGAGGTAAATGATATTTTGAGACATGAACCCTTCTCATTTACTTCATGACTATCAGTTATCAATATCTTCCATGCTAAGCACCCTAGTGGCGGTTCCCAAGAGATAAAAGTAAAGGTTTACTCCCCCTCCACCAACAATCACACTCCACGGCTTGTCTGAAACAACGGGTGCCGTCCAAACCAACAACAGTCCCGGAGGAGTGTTGTTTAATTATTTGCATTTTTTAGTTCGGGAATGGGAATCCCTATTACCGCCCTTTTCTCGTGCGATGGCGAGTGAATAAACACCCGACCTGAGAATAACCCACTTAGCATGGAAGATACTGACCACCTCCTGTCGTTCCATGAGCGATCCGGGCACACAAAAAGGATATTTATTTGAAGTTTTTAGAGGTGGCACATGCAAATTTACTTAGGACAGTAGGGTAGTACCGCATATAGGTAGGTATGGTGGACTCATCTGGAATAACTTTGGGTTCAAGGTTTTTGATGTACAAGCAGAATTCCCACTTAGTACAGGCGAAGGCTAGCAATTAGGTTGAGAAGCGGCTAGCTAGAGAGCAACAACAGTCATGAACATGCATTATGCATAAGTAACATTGGACACTAACATGAGCAGGATATGAACACCAAGAACATAAATATCATAGAGGCTATGTTGGTTTTGATTCAACTACATGCATGAACATGTGCCAAGTCAAGCCACTCGAACATTCAGAGGACACTACAAAAAAAAGACACATCCATGACATTTTGGGCCGAACGAAATTTTTTCTGTCATACTTATGACACTTCTATGACGATAATTGTGACAAAACCCGGTATCATCACAGATGTGGTGGGCTCCTACTTCTATGACAAAAAATCATGACAAAAAATGGGCTTTTCATCCTGGGAGGACCGGAGACGCAGCTGCATGACATTCTTTGGGTTGTCCATGACGGAAAAAACCGTGGTAGAAGCGAGGGCGCGAAAAATATCGGGCAGTTCCCGGTTACGGTGGGTGGTCGGGGGCCGAGCGATGCACGTTTCTCCCGTACACGTACGCGCGTGGGTGCGAGGCGTTGGGCTCTAACTGAACCCGAGCGAGGCGTTGGGCTCTAACTGAACCCTGAGCGATTGCACTGCAGGCTACGCGTTACTGAACCCGAGCGATCGATCGATTCCTTGCTGTTAACTGAACCCGAGTGTGATTCCTTCGCTACTGCTGCTAACTAAAGCCGATTGAACACTGCTGCCTCCTTCCCTGGATGAATAGTGAGCATTGTTGAGGGGGTTTGGATGAACAGTTTCCGGTGGGGGGTTGGATGAACAGGACCCCGTGGTAGTACAAGCCGTTGCCGCTGGATGAACAGTACCCCGATCGATCGAGCCGGTGGATGAACAGGACCCCGTGGAGGGCTGGATGAACAGGACCCCGTGGAAGGCTGGTTGAACAGTAGCCGGTGGAGGGCTGGATGAACAGTAGCTGGTGGAGGGCTGGATGAACAGTAGCCCGTGGAGGGGTGGTTGAACAGGACCCCCGTGGAGAGGGCTGGTTGAACAGTAGCCGGTGGAGGAGCGCGCGGTGGAGGCTGGATGAACAGGAGCCCGTGGATGAACAGTCGCAGGTGGAGGCTGGAGGAGGTCGACGGTGGATGAACAGGAGCCCGTGGAGGCTGGAGGAGGTCGACGGTGGAGATGAACAGTATCCCGTGGAGTCCCGTTTTGCGGTACACCACACCCCTCCCGATGAACAAGACGCCCGTTTCAACCGTAGAGCTCCAACACAAGTCCGTTTCCTCTATTTTGTGGTACGCCACACCCCTCCCGATCAACAGGACCCCGTTTCCTCCGTTTTGCGGTACGCCAGGCCCCTCCCGATGAACAAGATCCCGTTTCCACCGTGGCCGGTCGAACACAAGGCCGTTTCCTCCGTTCTGCGGTACGCCAGGCCTCGTTTCCATCGGCTGTTCCGTCCAAGCCGGCTAGCTCTTGATGAATAGCACGTGTTCCGTTGCCTCTTGATGAACACGACGCATTCCGTTGCCTCCCCATGAACACGACGACGACGCAGTTTCTCCGTTCCGACCAAGCCATGTACACGAGCCCTGGCCGTACGTATGTGCGAGTAGGCGTTCGAGACCTCGCCCGTATGTACGTACGTGGCAGTATTTACATTCTTGCACCCTGGCCGCTGTACGTACGTGTGCATGCTATGTGCTTGCCTCTACTACCACACGTGTGCACCTCTATATCGACCAGTATGTACGTACACGTTCGCGACCAGAATGACATCGCTAGTATGCTTCGACCAGGTGGGTCCCGACTGTCAGGCACTTCCTTGCGTGCGAAGATGTAGCTGGTGGGTCCCAGCAGTCAGGGGGGAAACGTTTTTTTTTCACGAAATACGGTGGCCCTTCCGGTGGGTCCCAGCTGTCAGGTGGAGGAATCATTATTTTGCTCGTAATAAGGAGGCACTTCCTTGCTGCGGCCGTGGACCCAGCTGTCAGCCTCTCCACGTACAGTACTCTTCTGATGGAAGTCATTCCTTGACCACGTTGACCACGCCGCGCCGAGAGCACCAGCGCGGCGGACGACGGCGAGGCCTAGGAAGGGGACGACGCGGAGCCGGGGAAGACGCGGCAGTGGAAGCCCACGCGGAGAGGAGTACGAGGGTTCACTGGTTCGGCTGCAGTGTGAGGCTGCCGTCGCCGCAGGGCCTGGCCAGCGGTGGGAGTAGTAGGCGGCGGTGAGGACTCCGCGGCAACACAGCCGGCCACGGGAGGCAGGAGCAGGCGGCACGACCGGCGCTGCTCTGGGCGGCTGGAGCAAGAAGACCAGAGGTTGAAGAAGCACTACGGCCGTTGGATGGACATCATACGGTTAGTGGAGCTAGAATCGTTCATATTGAATAAGTTGACAAAGCCCTCCGTCCCCATCAACTTATTAGGCCCACAAGTCAGCCTCCCACTATGCTTGGTCCCAGCTAGCAAGGGGAGTATTCATTTTTTTGTGCGCAATAAGGAGGCACTTCCTTGTGTGCGAAGATATAGCTGGTGGGTCCGAGCTGTCAGCGGGGGGAACACATTTTTCACGAAATACAGAGGCCCTTCCGGTGGGTCCCAGATGTTAGGTGGAGGAATCATTATTTTGGGTGTAATAAGGAGGCATTTCCTTGTGTGCGGCTGTGGACCCAGCTGTCAGCCTCTCCACGTACAGTCCACTTCCGATGGATGTCGTTCGTTGACCACGCCGCGCCGAGAGCACCAGGGCGGTGGACGATGGCGAGGCCTACGAAGGGAACGACATGGAGCCGGGGAAGACACGGCAGTGGCTGCCCACGCGGTGGGGAGTACGAGGGTTGACTGGTTCGGCTGCCGTCGCCGGAGAATAATAGCAGGTGTGGGTGAGTAGAGGGATGGCTAGGCCAGCGATGGGAGTACGATGGGGCGGTGAGGCCTGCGTGGTAGCACAGCCGGCCGCGGGAGGAGGGAGCAGGCAATCCCGCCGGCGCTTGTTTGAGCGGCTGGAGCAGGAAGAGCAGAGATTGAAAGCACGACGGCCGTTGGATGGACATCCAACAGTCACTGCTTGTGCGTCAACCTTTTATTTTTAGGAAAGCCTCAAATATGTGGGAAATAGCATACATCCCATCTGCAATTATTTCTAATAATTTACAGCCCATTTGCTAATTCTTAAGGTTTTTTTGGAGCCCATGTTCTTTTTGTTAGCATTACAGCCCATATTGTGGCCACGGTTAAAAAATTATACGAAAATTTGCATATTTCGGTGCGGTCCGAACCGTTTTTAATCCCGAAATTTCGAGTCACATTCAAACTGATTTTAAAAATAAATGTATATCAATATAAAATCCAACAAATTGTCCACGCATAAAAATCAATGCAATTTAAAATCTTGAAATGGAAAAAAGAAATTTGAAACTAATTGCCGGTTTGATGTGTTTTAAAAATGTACAACCCATTTCTCATTACTGATAGGCCATTTTCTCGGCCAGCCGAATGAAGCTCTCCTTGTATTGAAAGTTTGCAGCCCAACAGGCCTGACAAAGCAACTTGACAAATCACAAAAAAACTGGGCTAGCCATTTTCAGAAAGAACAAAAAAACTACTTGGCTGGTCTGTGGTAAACATAAAAGAAAAGGTCATCTAGACAGGCCAGAGTGCCCCGCACAGCCCAGTTGACACCCTGCTTCCGTCTCAAAAACAAATTAGATAAATGCCACTCCAATTATGGCGATTCATAAAAATGCCACTGCAATTTCCAAACTTTGAAAAATGCCACTGCAATTTTTGCAAACCTTGAAAAACACCACTGCAATTTGCAAACTTTGAAAAACGCCACTCCAGACTTCAAAAAATGCCACTGGAAATGGAATGAAATGGCATTTTTCAAAGTTTGGAAATTGCAGTGGCATTTCTCGGAATCACCAAATTTGGAGTGGCATTTATCAAATTAACCCAAAACAAAAATAACTGGGCGAGCTGCTGGGTCCCTGGTGTGAGCCGCTCGTTGTGCAATTCTCTCGTTTATTGACTACGTTGACAATGGCATGTGACCCAGATGTCAGAAATCCATTAGGAGGAGCCATTTTTTATTGGCTTCAAATAAGGAGGCACTTGCTTGCGTACTGCCATGACCTTGGTGGGTCCCCGCTGTCATCCTCTCCACGTACAATCATCTCCTGATTGTGTACGCGTCAACCTGGTAGGCCCACAAGTCAGCCTCTAAACCCGTGGCGGATAAATACAACCCATTTAAAAAAATAATAGCCCATTCCATACATTCAAATGGAAAGTTCAACATTCAGAGGAAAGTAACAGGTTTGATCCAGATATAGAGTACTGAACTTCCACGTTGACAACCATCATAGCCAAGTTAACTCTGTACTCCCACTAATACTCTAGTAGTGTACAAGTACTAACTTACTCTTAGCTAACTAGACGATGCCGGCCGCCATCTGCGGTACACGCTAAACGCCGGCACCGCGTCCTCCGCCTCGCCTCGGACTTGCCAGAGGTGCGATAGGGCGCGTTGCTCACGCACGTTGGCCCTTTCCATGCCGGCATGGTCCACCGAAGCTTCGGCTTCTAAGCGGGAAACCCACTTGACGAGCTTGTAGTAAAATTCGGCGTCGTGAACGTGTGCGTGCCCGACAGCCTCCAGGGCTATTTGCCGGGCGCTGGCCTCCACGTAGTCGGCCCAGTTGCGGGCGCTCTGCTCGTGACTCAGAGTGTCGGTGCGCTGCTGCTCCATGTCCTGCTGGCAGCGCAAATCGGCAATACGCTGCTCCTCCGCCAGGTGGTCGCGCTCCAACAACTCCTCATACTCCGCATTTCCATCTAAAGACCGATAGAATGCCTCCTCCCTCCGTCTGCCTCCCGGTGAAAAACCGAACACTAGTTCCGGCGGTGACCGCCTCCGGTGTCGCCTATCGCGGACGGGCGGGGGCATGGTGGACGTGGCGAGAGTGAGGATAAGTGGCGAGCAACGTCGGGTCGGTGGGGGCTTATGAGGATAGGGCGAGTTGGGTGATGGTGCCACCGGAGAAGCCCGGGAAACAGTAATTATAGGCGGAAGGTAGGCGAACTAGCGTGTCACGGGAAACGCGATGGTCATCGCAGTCATCGGAATTCAATGCATAAGCAGGCATGGCTTAGCGCACCAGCTTGCCATGGAAAACTAGAAAAATTGAAATTATGACTGTGTCGTCCCGTCCCGTCAGTGGTGCGTCCCGTATGTGTTGGGTCGCACGCCGGCATGACGGTCAAACGAGTGCACTCGAATCATCCAGACGAGGTACTCCCTCCTTGTCAAAAATGATTCCACAGATTTAAAAGGCCCACAACAATTAAAGCGCATCTTTTTCGCATTAGTTAGCTGCCTTAATTACGGCCGCCTGCATGCAGCCACTCAGAATCACTCGCAGCTAGTACGCGGAGCAGCATGCAACGAGTAGCAGCCGAGGGCATGCATGCAGCCACTTAAATAGCTGGAATTAATTAGGCTTAAACTTCTGCATGCAGTTAATTATTGCCATGCCTTGGTCTTGCTGCTTTGGCTCACGGGACTAATAAACCCGGACGGAGGGAGTACCTTGGTTGGTGAGATTTTTGAATTAAGCCCCGCAAACAGCAAAGGAGGTACTAGTACGTGCGTGATCCGCTATTTATTCGTGTAGGATCGAGTAGGTCGTTTCTTGAATTGAGCCCTGCAAACCGGAAAGGAGGTAGTACGTGCGTGATCCGCTATTTATCCGTGTAGGATCGAGTAGGTCGGATAGTGTACGTGTAGGATCGAGTAGGTCGGATGGTGTACGTGTACGATCGCATTAGCTGATGAACGTTAGCTGGGAGATAGGGCATTTGCGAACGTTTTTGCTGGCAGTTTCTTCAGATTCGCATGGCATTTTCTTCAGAGCAGCTTGTCAATTTCTTTAGAGGTGGGCATTTTTATTCAAAACTGCCACTTCGGATCTTGCGTCGCAACTAAAACTGCTAGGAGCGCATTAGTAGGCTAGCTAGTGATCGATCAGTAACTTGTAAACACTGAGCGAACAGAAATAAGGAACTATTAGTAACTTGTAAACACTGAGAACAAAGAAATAAGGATCATGCTGTGCACATCAGTAAGAGCCGATCCGTTCGAAATGTTCACACGAGACTCACAGGCCTGGCATTGTAATATGTTCACATTAGTAGCCCAAATTCAAAAACCAACTAGTACGATTCCCATACATAAGATCAACATGTTAATGCATCTCAATGATTCACAGATCATATACAAATATGTAGCTCCAAAAACAAAGATCTAGAAAAACATCTGTTCTTCCTACTAACATGGATGCTTCTCTCAATCACATGGTGAAATCTACAATTCCTCTTGCAAACGTAAGTGGTTTCACCAACAGCTGGAACCATGAGAATGAACCACACATGATGGAGGAACATCCACTGCAATATGATTTGGTCTTCTCTTGATCACACGGCGAGACTATTTTCGGAATACAAACTTTAACTTAGGGAAAATGATGCCCATTGTATAATCAGACCAAAGCAATGAAGCACCTAGTATTGGCCAATAAATAATTACAATACTACTTTTCTGCATTCCATGAAGTGACTATCCAATCTTTCTGTGTCTATTTTCAAATGGCACTGCATGCAGTGACTATACTATTCTCTTGTGCAGTTCGACCAAAATTGCGGTCGCTTTGTTTGTTTGCCAAAAAGCAACGGGCAGACATCTCTGTGTGGACAAATATCAAGCAGCTAGTAAACATATACCCCACCTTGTATTTTCGGTTTAAACACATCTCTTTCGCTTAGCATCTGTCATGTTTTACACTGGACAATTTGATACAGTCGTTTTTTGCCCTGGACAATTTCATACTGAACTGATTTGCTGGTTCAGAGCAGAAATATAGCGCCTATTCTTCATCAGACCAAGGAAATCCATGTTCGCAGTGATGGAAGAGGTGAAATCAATACAACTGAAATTGAGCATCAAATCATTGAATCCTGTCCTGCACCTCCAATGTAGGTCCACCCTGCCAATAAATTCACATGCAAACCACTAGTATTACTATCTAATGACAGTACAAAAAGAGTAGCAAGATAGTAGCAAACCATGTAACTTCGTAATGAACAGCTCATAGTGCCACCAATTGGATATAAAGGTTTGGAAGAAAACATGCTCCTAATGTTAAACCATTTGGACTTTTTGTGCAGTTCCACTAAAATTGAGCATCCCTGTTTGCATAGATATTGAAAGTGCGATTACTATAAAAGTGGCACTAGTTGAAGCATAGACTCACAAATATAAGCATTCCAATTTCTAAATGGGAAAAGGTAGCAAGACTGTTTCTAACCACCTGTTTGAAGGAATAAATAAGGCAACAACGGCTGATGTCAGGAAGGCATATATAGTTCTTCTGAAAGAATGATCGATTCCCGACCTTTCCTCTTCTTTTAAGCATATTTTGTGCAGTTCAACTAAAATAAAATGCCATCACCACCTTGACAATTCAGTGACACTGTACAAAAGGAAATGACTTAACATTACATCATGATGTCAGGTATGTAGTCGACATGCATTAGAGACAAACATACAGACCTCCTCCGATAACATAATGAACATTAATTTTAACAAAGGTGTGACTAGCTTTACCGGGATAATTTGAGTGAACTCTACACCCTCTGTTCCTTAATATAAGACGTTTTCGTAGTTCAATTTAAAGTACCCAACGTCTAGTATTTAGAAAAACAGGTAGTAGTTTTCTTGAGCACATATCTGGGAAAGCTTGCCACACTTTATTTATGTCCATACGCTAATGCAACACCATTCGAATAGTATAAATATACACTAATCCAGTGGCTAGTGCAACAGTAGAGTAGTTATTTTATTACAGGGTACAGTACAATGGTTTTACTGAACAGATTTCAATAAACTCTAGCACTGGAAGATTTCTATAAGAATTAACAATACAAAATGTAAAGGTAACAAGTTTCAGCATTGGTATACTAGCTGTGCATGAGCATTAAACCAAATGCAAAAGTCTGAAGGTAACTAGCATTATTAACTAATGACAGTATAAAAAAATTGCAAACCATGTATCTTCAAGGTAAATATCATTTCGAACTCGAGGGGACCTAAAAATTGCTATCCCAATCTTGATAATCGGTCAAACATAAAAACTTGATCGAACGAATCAAGAGAACAGCCGGAGGAGGAGGTGCCCACTCTTGACCTTTCCTCTTGACACTGTACAAAAAAATTGACTTGTCTCATGAAAGTGAGGTATGTAATCTATAAGCATTAACAGTGCAAAAATTTGAAGGTAGTAACAAGATTCATCGTTGGTATACTGGCTGTGCAACAACATTAGAATGCCTTAGCTGAAAAATCTTTAATACATCCACAATCAACAACTAACCCTGAAATAATCCAGTGACATTAAATGGCATTGCTTAAATTTATCAGTGGCATTAGACTGAGTGCGGCATTAGTTGAATGTGGCATCACTTTAGCAGTAGCATTGCTTGACTTGACTGCTGGCGTTATACTAACAGCAAAAAAGTGGCAATAAGAGCATGGGAGGCCCATTCAAACAGTGGGCGCACCAGTACGATGTACCTCCACGGATGCATAGAGTGGTGAGGGAGGTATGGTTGCCCAGAGCAACAAATATCCAGGCAGCATATGTGGATTATGTCCCATTTTTGTTCTCTTTAGCCACCTTTTTCCTATGTGAGAACAACAAACCGATCGACCTGGTCATTCTCTATTGTGTTGTCATGCCTTTCAACCCTTCTTCAACCAAGAGACACGAGACTCGTTCCTTAGCTACTGATTTTCCCCTTTTCAACGTAGATGCGGGTTCGATGCCTACTCTCTTGGACAGTACAGTCTCCCTTCCTTTCCTTATTCAACCCAGACATGGATTAGTCTGCATGAAGTAGGGTTTCCTTTAATAGTGCAAATCAAGGTTTTCGTCTGCGTGACCAGTAGAGCAGAGGATAGCAAATTGGGAAGATGGTGGAGTGGAAAAAGATCCACATGCAGCGACATGGCAGATGGGGCAATAGAACAAGGGTATGGTTCGAAAAGAGGTAGCATACCTGCGGGTTGGCAGGAAGTGGCTTCGCTCGTGGTCGTCATCCTCCGCACACACTACGGCAATGAGCTTGGGGACGGAGGCCATCCCGCGCGGGCGCTAGGTCTGAGAGGACGACCTTGTCGTCAGTGCGTGACCTCGCTCGCCGACGAGGAGTGCGTCAACGCTGCACGTCCTTTTCTTCCCCAGCGGATCTGTGACCACCGGTGAGGAGGGAGAGAGAGGCCGTCTTTTTTAGATCTGGAGAGAGGGTGATAGTGTGAGAAGCAAGTGGGCAGCCCTTAGCAAGAAAGCACTGAAGCTCCAGCCTATATATCTTTTTTATACTACTAGTACTAGAGGTGGAGTAGTGGTAGAGTAGTTTATATTTTCTCTGCATACAGTACCAGTTAGTCGTGCTTCAAAACTGAACGACACGCCATTAAAAAAATAAAGTCGAGAAATAATGCGACACTTCGGGCCAACACGGCCAGATCGCATTTTGCACGAGAAATGACACACCATGTTTCGTTGACATGTGGTCCCGTTCCAACATGTTAGTGAGACGACGGTGAGTCCTTTTGTACAATTTCCAAACGGACGTCTATGTAGGCCGGGGCGCCTCTTCGTGTACCGTGGCAACCGTCCACCGCCTCTTCGCCTTCCCCTCTCGATTTGGAACTGCTGTCGCACGCTCTTCCTCCCTCCTCCATTTGCCTTCACCCTTCCTTCTGCCATTGTTCGATCGTCTTCTCCATGGAGGGAACAAGCCAGAAACGACCTCGTTATTCTTGCCCCGATCTGAAAGATGACGTGGTGGAGGAACTCATTGATCGGTGCGACGTCATCACCTCGGCTAGCATGGCAGGTTCGTTTAAGACCATTCTCGACTCAACTAATAACATCATTACAAGGAACCCAAGGGTCTAGGAGCAGTTTGATCTCCCTTATCTTCTTTGCTATAAGCTTGTTCGCATGGGCGCGGACGACGGAGGCCTCGCCTTGTGCAAGTTGATGCCGCTTGATAACGATACGTGTGATGTCAAGATGCCATCGCTTAAGGGTAAGGCCTGGGCTGGCGCAAATGGAGATTGGGTTGTTTATATTGGGTACAATTGCGAGTGGGAACTTGTGAATGTGTACACTCGTCAGCGGATTCCACTTCCAAAAATCTCAGAGTGCCCTGAGGTTGAGCACACAGATGATCTACGTACGTTCAAATATGATCATGGTGGCTGTCGTCTACAGAAGATAGCAATTTGCCGAGTTCCCAACCGCTCTTGGAATTACGAGAACTATGAAGTTGTTGCAATCCTCGACAAGCTTGTTGCCGTCGTTACTGATTCCATGGTTCGTCCATGGATATTGCTCAAAAATCAGTTTCTGTACACGGATGAGTACTGTGATGCAATTGAATATGAGGATCTTGTGTTTGCTGCCACCACTCGTGGCACTATTTTTGCATGGGATCCTCGTAGTTTCGGTATGTTTGTCTTCCACCATAATTGTAATTGTTTCATCCACATGCATGCGGGTTAGCAAGCCTTTACTAATTAACCTTCTTATGTTTCCAAGGTCCTGTGAACATTCCACCACCTATACTTGAAAATTTTTATAACCAAGGGGGAGATGACGATGGTGATGATCACGAGCATGAGGACGAGAAGAACTTATATACTCAGTGGCGCCTGGCAACTAATTCTGATGGATCACCTCTTCTTGTTTGTATACAGTGCACTGAGATTGTTACTACTGAGGGAGCACGTGTTGTCTCCCATGGTCGCCCTCTCCGGACCTATTCCAACACCTGTTGCAGGGTATTCGGGATGGATACTAGTGTGCTAGCGCCAACACCTTCTCCCTGGTTCAGTATTGATAGTCTTGGAGAAAACTCTCTCTTCCTTGGACCAAACTATCCAATGATGGTGAAAGGCGATCCAGCTGCTGTTGACACAACGTTACTACCATTTATGAGAAGCAACTGTATCTATACCTCGGACATTGCGGTGGTTCCCTACCCTGGTCCTGATATATGCCGCTTCAGCCTGGATGATCAGTCCTGCCTTGGTCTCGATATTGACAATAGCTGGCCCTTCCCAGAGCACCTATGGTTCAAAGCAAGCGTTTCCAACACCGAGGATTGGTTGAGTTGAAGTTCATTTCATTGCTTGTTATTTGTTGTGTGATGAAAACTTCAGTATTTACTAGAATGTTTTGTTGGAAATAATCTATAATCCAACATGTATCCTCGTTGTCGTTGTGTGTTGATGAATTGTTGAATGTAATGAATGGTACATTTGCAAATGCATGTCATAGACTCAATTTATGAATGGTTTTCGAGTCACTTATTGGAGTGTGAGTACCGTAGTAGTATAGCCAGCATCCGGTTAGTATATGAAGTTGCCACATCACATAGAGCCAACCTAATATTGGAGTATGCTAGCCCTCCACCAGCGCGCTGCTTCAAATGGCGGACGAAGTGAGAGGTCGCGTCACCTTGTGTCCAGATCTGAGATGCCACGTGTACCAGATGAATGACTCCAAGTTCGACCACCGTGATGCTAGGTGCGAGCCGAGGAACACTGTTGAGAGACCCCCCTAATAATTTTCCTACATTGGTCGTTTGATTCATAGGATAGAATGCTATAGGATTTTTTCCTATGTAATCATGTTTTAATTGGCAATCTAGCATCCACTCCAACTTTTGTTTCACTTCCTTTGTTCCTACGAAGAGAGTACTTGCTCTAAATGATGTGCCGCTGCAAGAGCCGCCTATATTAATTAACCATGCTCTAAAAAGGTGGACCAGCTTTGGCTATAGTAGTACTGTACTAGGTTAGTACGTGACCTTGCGATTGGCTCTTCTCCTCTTCCGGAAGTCGAACAATAATGATGGTACTACAGTAGTACTTCTGGCAATCTGACACCAAATAAACTGTTGCACGTCCATCGCTTGTAAGCAAAAGTTTCTCCTCGTGCTGCGAGCCACCGCGCACGCGTTGGCGAGGGAGAAGGCGTAGTAAGCAAGCTTCTCGTCGTTCTGTGAGTTGACGGGACACATCAAAGTTACGATATTTATTAGTACTCTCTTCAAAAAGGGCCGACCATGTCCATGGCTACCATCCCGTGCTCTGTCATTGAGTACATGCACTATTCACGTGCCATCGAGGAGAAAAAATATTGCGTAGTACTAGGTGCCATCGAAGTGCACGACTCACTTACGCACTGCATATCTCCATTTTCTTGCATGACACGCCACATTGGTGCTAGACGTCCCGCGTGTCATGGAGGCATATAGTATGATTTTTAAAATGGAGGCATATAGATGTCCTGCGTGTCGGCAAAAGGATGAACAAAGCTCATGTCTTAAACGAAAGAGTGGAAGAACATAGATTCCCGACGACCGAGAAGGAGCAACAAACCTCGCGGTGGAGCGTCTGCACTCATAATATTTTATATTATTCAGTGATATAAAATCAACCAAATCTCTCCACATTCCTATACCATTCTATAGTATGAGAATAACTTTGAACGTAAGCCATTGATTCACTCTATCCAATGGTCATAGTTGGAAAATCCAAACTAAACCAAGCATTGGATCAACTCTTTTAGCACTTAGATTGTTGCAGCCTGCCCACCTAACCCACCTATATATCCGCTCACGTGTGATGACCACAGGAGCTATCCACTTAGATTGTATGTTCAAGAAATAAAGGTCGATAACTAATGTGACACCTCGGGCCAACGCGGCCAGATCGCATTTTGCACGAGAAATTACACACCATGTTTTGTTGACATGTGGTCCCATTCAAACATGGCAGTGAGATGACGACGAGTCCTTTTGTACAATTTCCGAACGGACGTGTAGGCCGGGGCGCCTCTTCGTGTACCGTGGCAAACTGGTAACCATCCACCGACTCTTCGCCTTTCCCTCTCGATTTGGAACTGCTGTCGCACACTCTTCCTCCCTCCTCCATTTGCCTTCACCCTTCCTTCTGCCATTGTTCAATCGTCTTCTCCATGGAGGGAACAGGCCAAAAACGACCACGTTATTCTTGCCTCAATCTGAAAGATGATGTGGTGGAGGAACTCACTGATCGGTGCGATGTCATCACCTCAGCTAGCATGGCAGGTTCGTTCAAGACCATTCTCGACTCAACTAATAACATCATTACAAGGAACCCAAGGGTCCAGGAGCAGTTTGATCTCCCCTATCTTCTTTGCCGTGACCCTGCTGACTGGCGCGGGGACGAGGGAAGCCTCGCCTTGTGCAAGTTGATGCCGCTTGATAATGATACGTATGATGTTAAGATGCCATCGCTTGAGGGCAAGGTTTGGGCAGGCACAAATGGAGATTGGGTTGTTTATATTGGGTACAACTGCGAGTGGGAACTTGTGAATGGGTACACTCGTCACCGGGTTCCACTTCCAAAAATCTCAGACTGCCCAGAGGTTGAGCACACCGGTATTCTACGCACGTTCAAATACAATCATGGTGACTGTCTTCTATGGAAGATAGCAATTTGTCGAGTTCCCAACCGCTCTTGGCATTACAGGAACTATGGAGTTGTTGTTATCTTCGACAAGCTTGTTGCCGTCCTTAGTGGTTCGACTGGATGGATATTGCTCAAAAATCAGTTTCTATACACGGATGTGTACTGTGATGCAATTCAATACGAGGGTCTTGTGTTTGCTGCCACCACTCGTGGCACTGTTTTTGCATGGGATCCTCGTAGTTTCGGTACGTTTGTCTTCCACCGTAATTATAATTGTTTCATCCACATGCATGCGAGTTAGCAAGTTTCCCTTTACTAATTAACCTTCTTCTTGTGTTTCCAAGGTCCTGTGAACATTCCACCACCTATACTTGAAATTTTTATAGCCAAGGGGGAGATGACGATGGTGATGATCACGAGCATGAGGACGAGGAGGGCCCATATACTCAGTGGCGCCTGGCAACTTATTCTGATGGATCACCCCTTCTTGTATGTATATAGCCCACTACTGATGTTACTACTAAGGAAGCAGGTGTTGTCTCCCATGGTCGCACTCTCCGGACCTATTCCAACACCCGTTGCATGGTATTCGGGATGGATACTAGTGTGCTAGCGCCAACACCTTCTCCCTGGTTCAGTATTGATAGTCTTGGAGAAAACTCGCTCTTCCTTGGACAAAACTATCCAATGATGGTGAAAGGTGATCCAACTGCCGTTGACACAACGTTACTACCATTTATGAGAAGCAACTGTATCTATACCTCGGACATTGCGGTGGTTCCCTACCCTGGTCGTGATATAGTAGGCCGCTTCAGCCTGGATGATCAGTCCTGCGTTGGTCTCGAGATTGACAGTAGCTGGCCCTTCCCAGAGAATCACGTGTGGTTCAAAGCAAGCGTTTCCAACGCCGAGGATTGGTTGAGTTGAAGTTCATTTTATTGCTTGTTATTTGTTGTGTGATGAAAAATTTAGTATTTATAATGTATCCTCATTGTCGTTGTGGGTTGATGACCTGTTGTATGTAATAAAATGATATGCCTGTGATAAACTTTAAATTTATGAATGGCTTTCGAGTCGCTTCTCTGAGTGGGTGCTGCGACGAGGCAAAAAAATATTTTCCGAATACATAATTGTACGTGCATTGTAACAGGTTATCGGATGAGGCCAATCAACAATAGTACACTATTTGTACTAGCTTCACATGCTGCACTATCTCTACGTCTACGTACGTAATACAACAAGTTTTAAACTTGAGACCAGCCACCCACCCTCACAAAGAACACTTTTTAACCTAGCACAGACTCTAGGAAATTTGGCCACAGTATGAGGTGGGCCATATGTTAATGTGTTCGTTGTACGTAACCGGCACCTCAAATTTTCAATACTACTGCTATTATATACTACTACTTGGAGTACTAGTAGGGTGGTATGGGCCAGAACAAAGCATTCATGTCCAGGAGTACGACACACGCCACCAGCACGACTTCCATCTGACACCATATTTCTTGGAGTCCGTGCTACAGCTATCTCTTCAACCTCGTCGTTTCTCTAACTTAGCCATCGCGCGGCGGGCGAGGTGGGGGTTTGCCGATAGTCGGTTTCCTCAACTGCGGTCCCACTTGTAAGGCCAACTCCAACGCACGACCCCAAACGGACCTCCATTTTGCCCGGATTCTGTTTGTTTGGGTAGGGCAATGGGGTCGTGTCTGGGCCATTTCTCGGATGCGGTGGCCGTGCGCCCAACACGCGGACGCATCCCGACCGCGTACATTTTTCTTTGCAAACACATATCTTTTTTTCATCATTGATTTTTGGTACATGGAAATACATCACCAAAATTTGACTAGAAAAGCAAGACCAAAGAAAACAAGAACCACAAGAATACATTTTAGAAGATATCCAACTTCCATAACTGCTCCTGTAAGTTGGATTAGTGCCTTCTCGATGCATTCATTGTTGATCTACGGAGGCTCGATCTTGCGTGCTTATTTCTTTTCGAGTGTAAAGAAGTAGACGTTGCTTCCTCGCATCTAGTCTCATGTCTAGCATCTATTCTATCAATAAGTGCACTAGTCTCATCTCTAGCCTCTATGCTAGCTAAAAGTGCTACAACATCTACTAAATTGCGCTCTATCAATATATCGATGTACTCTTCTTCCCAATACCAAAGCTTGCATCCATTCTACACAATAAAATTTTAAGTTAGCACAACAAGTCTAATCCGAGAGCACAACCGAAGCTAAAGTAGCACATACCCCATCGGTTGAGCACTTGATGAACATCCATCCGGGATGTTCCGGCGTTGTAGACATGCGGTGCAAGACCTTCTTTGGGCAGTCGTCGCACGTAATGAGTGGCAACGATGCACCGACGAGCTTTTGGGCCAGCACCAAGCCCGTCCATCCGCCATTCATGTATCTGTCGATGGACCGCCGACGGTGTAGATCCGAGCGGCTAGAGGAGGAGTCAGTACCTGCATGCGGCCTTGCGGCCTTGCCAGGGCCTTCCGGCCCAGTGCCCGGCCAGTCCATGGTGCGGCGCAGCCTCCCACAACCGGGCAAGCTCAAATCCGACCGGATCCGCTCCAAATCCGATCGCCGGGTGCGCAAAACATGTAGCCGTGGTTGGGTAGCTCCGGGGCATCGAGGGAAAGGGGGCTGAGCGAGCGCGCGTCCGAGCTGCACGCGCTGGAGTTGGCCTAGCGGCGTGGCGGACCAACCGTGTGGGGGTGCCAAGTGGCTTCGCTCGTGTGGAGGACGGAAGCCATCCCGCAGGGGCGCTAGGTCTGAGAGGACGGCCTTGTCGCCAGTGTGTGACCTCTGTGGCAACCGTCCGCTCCCCACTAGCCTCTTTGTTGACATGTGGTCCCGTTCCCACATGTCAGTGAGATGACGGCTAGTCCTTTTGTACAATTTCCGAACGGATGTCTATGTAGGCCGGGGTGCCTCTTCGTGTATCGTGGCATGGGCCATAACTAGCATTCACGTCTAGCAGTACGACACACGCCACCCACACGAGTCCCATCCGGCACCAATTTTCTTGGAGTCCATGCTACAACCATCTCTTCTCCCTCCTGTTTTCTCAGCCATCACGCGCTGGGCGGGGTGGGGGTTTGCTAATAGTCGGTTTGCTCAACTGCGGTCCCATTTGTAAGTGAAAATGCAACACAGCACGCATTCCCCCTTGAGCGGCGTGCCAGACCAACCGTGTGGGCAACGGGTTGTGACGCGAACATGGCAAGCTAGCTTTTCCTTTTGAACTTGTAACTTGTAAATTTTGGTTCTGCTCCATGGCGCGACCGATAGATAGAAATAACAATTTTCCCTATAGTAATGAGAAGTTAGGTTCTGGCGCGGTTCATGCATGGAGTACGTACAAAAATTATGAAGTTGATGCGAAAGGTAAGATAATTACTAGTAGTACCATATACTACTACATGGATTTGACAGAAAGATAAAGATACATACAGATCCATCAACGACACCCTCACGCCCTAGTGCGCCGGGTCACCAACCGACGTGCGAGGAGCAGCGGCGTTGGCAGCGAGCTCAATGTGCTTCTGAACAATGCCATCCAAGGTTGCCCTGCGGGTCAAGAAGGCCAGCGACCTATCATCCTCCTCTGGCACGTAGTAGTCCTTGTGGACGATTTGCGCGTAGACGTGGGTGATTATGTCGACGGTGTCTTGCTGCGCCAGGCGCTGCGCGGTGAGCGCGACCTCGAGGTGGACATTCTCCGGCGCGACGGTGGGCAGTCGCAGGGCCACCAGTGCGTCGAAGAGGTTGTCAGCATAGAGGCCGTTGAGGGTGGTGGGCATCACAGAGACTGGGCGCGTGGGCTGGAGGCGTACGCCAAGGTCGTCCGCGAGCTTCTTGACGATGGTGAACTTGTCGAGGAAGCCGACGAGGACCTTGTCGAACAAGGAGACGAAGCTGTCGTCCAAGCGGCCTCTCACCCTGGCCGCCTCAAGCCCGACCTGGAGACGTTCCTCGGTGCCAGGCCGCAGGCCGGCGTCGTGGACCATCTGGCACAGCCGGCTGATGCTCGCGCTCATCGCCTCCATGGGTCTAGCTTCTAGTCAACTGATATTGCGATTGGAGTGATCACTCTTGCCCTTGGTTAGGGTGCGTAGGTGTGTAGGATTTCATAGATTGGACTGGCGGGGAGCCTTTATATGAGAAGTGCAGACTGCGTTCAATTCACGTGCGTGTTGGCCATCTACTCCTCGGCCCTCTACTGCTCCTCCCTTTGGCTGTATGACAGGCGGGCCAACCACCTGTTGGGCCCACGTGTCATACAACCAAAGGCAGGTGCAGTAAGTCAATGAAGCTGCGTCCCCCTCCGTGCCGGTGCAGTATAGTCATCTCACTGGACCTCTAGTTGGGGCCAAACGAGAGAACTTTGATGTTTACTGGTTTATTGGTCCCCTTTGCATTTTGCGCCAAGTTTTGACCTTTGATTTAACTAATGTAGCGACCCGACCTCAGATGGTCAAGTCTCTGTGCTTAAGTGTCATCCCTGGATCGGTATGCTGACACACACAGTACTCGAGGATTTATAACAGAGGTAAATCACATGTATAAAGTAACGTAAATACTATTACCTCAATCCAAATAGCAGAAGTAACAATAAGGTTGTGGATTCCCATCAACACCAACGGCAAAGTTGAGTGTAGAAATCATAACCCTAACGTATCACTTACTCGTCGTAAGAATCCTGCAACATGAGACGTTGCAGCCAAGTAGGTCAGTACATTGAATGTACTGGCAAATTCACACTGTAGAGCAATGCTGAATAATGGCTATTAGTACAT
The DNA here is from genome assembly GCF_018294505.1 of Triticum aestivum. Classification (NCBI taxonomy): domain Eukaryota; kingdom Viridiplantae; phylum Streptophyta; class Magnoliopsida; order Poales; family Poaceae; genus Triticum; species Triticum aestivum. The sequence continues at coordinate 34,737,124 of NC_057808.1, read as the reverse complement.
GCATATATGGCTGGTGGAGGCTCTATGGTTATAATGTTTTTGCGAAAAGCCAATTTTCCCCTACATCAAAGGAATATATTTTATTTAACTACAAAATTGGTTGAAAAAATTATTGAGAAGGTTCCTCCAACTCAATCCCAAAATAATAATCATTAACCCAATCAAATTAATTAAATAAAGTGTTGAGATCAACATGATAATTCAAGAACCAGATACTCAAGATGTCCATAACCGGGGACACGACTAATCATGATTAGTTTGTACACTCTGCAGAGGTTTGCGCACTTTTCCCCACAAGACTCGACCTCCTCCATTGGATTTCTCGCACTACATGGTGTTTGAGAAACGGATGACCGAGACACAGTCTTTCAGAAACATTAACTCTTTACTCTGGGTGGACAGTTACACCTACTTTCCCCTACATCTGCTAGCCCACCACTGAAAGAGGTCATGCAATATACTCAACTATGCTAGAGGCCATAATAGCTTGTGGCTGCTCACGGAAGTTTCTAGCATGAATAATCTTATGTTTCCTTTGAGCCTGGGTGGCATTCCATAGGGTGATCACACGGGTCCTCCGGGATCCCCTTGGGCAAGCACTGGGTTCTCCAGGTGCCCCTACCATTCCACCCAGATGTGTATTAAAGTAGCCACCTTAAGTTAACCATTAATAATAACTCTCACATCTGTCATGAATCACTCAAACCCAATCCACGTCTACGAGCATAGCATGGCAATATAAGCATAACGTAGAAGTAACTCCCAGGGTTTGATAATAAACAAGGCAATAGGTTCTACCTCATCAACTACTTCCCAAAACCCACAAGTTAATCACATCCTAATCATGCAGTGTTTGAGGATTGTAACTAATGCATAAAAACTGGGTATGAAAAGAGTATGATCAATGTGTTACTTGCCTTGTACGGTTGATGAAGATGATTCGCACTCATAACTCCTGATAGTTCTACTCGTCACACTCCGGTCAATCTATCGTAAGCAAGCAATAGTAACCACACATAAGCAATCACTCAAAAGATTGGGAGGAACGAAGAAGACAATTCGGAAAACATAAAAAACCAAGCAAATAACTCTTGAAACATAAAACAATTTCTAACAGTACCAAATTATGTGAATTTGGCCTTATCAGAAAGTTTAGGTCAAGGGATTCGATTTGCAAAAAGAATCAACTCAAACGGAGTTATAAAACTCAAGTTACGATCAAAAGAAGATTCAAATTCAAATATGTTTGAATTCAAATTTTAAACTTTCAAAAAACATGTTTAAGTTGTTTATCTGGATAGAGGGATCATAACGAAGAAGTGGGCGTTGGTTTCGTTGGATTTGGATAAACGAGTAAAAAGTTGTGATAAATTGAAGATCAGGGACTAATCTGCGAAGAAAATATTCATGGATGGGTCCCTGGCCGAAATTAAAAAGAAAAAGAAAAATCATATCGAACGAACATTCGCTACAGAAGCATAAGTGACGAATTCGTCCACTACAGAGGCTAAACTAATGAATGTTCGCTACATAAATAAACCTAAACAAAACCGGTTTTATAAAAAAACGATCTAGGGTTTTTGAAAAGAAAACCTTAGAAAAAAACCAAAGTGGTTTATTACCGGTTCGGGTTTTCGACGAAAACCAATGGTTTTCGGCGGCGGACCGG